>NC_142506.1:52327348-52630378 GCF_057876585.1 Rhinolophus sinicus
CTAGTGTATTTGCTTCTTCTAAAAATCAGCTCTGTTGGGGTAAATTTAAATGTCATAAAAATCAACAATGTTAAGTGAGCAATTAAGTGTGTTTTGACAAATGCAAAGCGTTACGGAGCCATCATACTCATGATATATAGAACATTTCTATCAACAAAAAAGGTTTCCGTGTGCCCGCCTCCTACCTCCAGGTCTTGGCAACACTGACCTGTCCCTCTAGTGTTTACTTTTCTGCAATGTCATATCAATGAAATAAAATATATCTTCAGTGTCTGGCTTCTTGAAGCATATGCTTTTGAGGTCCATCCACGTGTTGTATGTAACGGTACTTTGTTCCTTTTCATTGCTACTATGACTAGTATTCCATTGTATGGCTGCACCACAATTTGTCTACCCATTTAGCAGTTAACGGACATTTAGGTTGTTTCTAGTTCTTAGCTGTTATGATTCAGTCTCCTTTTAACAGCTAAGAAATTCTTTACCACCATTGCTTTTATTCCGATTTCTAAAATATGGCTAACCACAGATTTGGTTAAATGAGATCATCAGTGTTTTGAGTGAGAACTGAATGAAAACCAGTTGGGGAAGACTGGCTCAGCTATTCTTCATGAGGCTCTCACACTCAGCTGCCACCAACCTCTCATTTTTCTGTGCCTAGGTGGTTATGTCCCTTGACCTTCCCTGTGGTGTATGCCACCTTCTACCTTCTATTTTGGCCATTGTGAATTTCCCTTTAGGGCAAGGACTATGCCATGTTTATCTCTATTTGACCCAGTGCCTAGCAGAGTGTATCATAATAAATAGTAAATGAATTGATTTGGATTTTTCTCTAATCCCTTCTTTGGATACCTAAATGGTTTTTATTAATATTTTCAATCCATTGCTGTATTACCTCTAGAGTGTCATAAAAAGGCTTTCCTAACTCAAGGTATTTCAGATACTACCTCTGCCTTCACATATTTATGTATATTGTAACTTTTGAGCACATTTCTATTTTTTTATGACCCCCTTTTTTTTTCCAACTATAATGTAAGAGGATTTGATGAAACAAATATGAGATTCCCTGTCAGTTCTAAGGTTTTATAAAAAGCCTACTAAGTCAAAAGAACCTGCAAGGGGAGAAGGCAACACTGGAGGAAGGCGGAAGAGGATTCAAGAAACAATAGCTGATGTGTAACTCAACGTTTGTTGGAAGGGAATTTTTAAAAATTATTTTACTTTATTAAGAGAACCACAATAACCATAGTTTTTGTTTTTTGTGGGTTTTTTTCTATAGTAGATTTAGGACATCAGTAATTAGGCAGCTTCTCTTTCTAAAAACTGATGGTGCAACTTGCAACCCCGTTATGTCGGGGAACCATAAGCCCCAGTTTGCAAAGGACGGGCCCAGTTATGACTATTGTCTCTCTGTAATTAGTAATCGTGCCCCTTTTCATTCTCAAATGGGTATTGCTTTTGAGCAATGCGTTTTATGGTTACCCAACTATTAGGGGGCTCGGGGCCCCAGGTCTCCCTACTGCTCTAACTCAGGGTCTGACTGGGGGATGGTTACTCGTGAAAGAATCCACAATGCTCTTTTTAGGCAATCTCCTTCAGCAGCTTTGTGTCCAGCTGGCCAAGCCATAAGGGGCATCTCTTCTGGGCACTCTTCTTTTTTAACATGTTCCAAAAGTTTTTGCCTCCTCATACAAGACTTGAGCAGATTCTTCAGCTTCAGGGAAAGACAGCAGCTTTCCTTCCCTCTATGGCCAGGGCATAAGAACATCCATTCACTGAACATTCTCTGCCTACTTCTTATGTGCCAAGTCCTGAGCTGGGCTCAGGGTGTAGAGAGACAGAGATGACAAAGGAGGCAGATGTGTGACCCAAGAACTAAGTGTGACAAATGCTATCTTAAAAGGATGTGTGTGTGTGTATATATATATATATATATATATATATATATACACACACAACATATATGGAGGTCACTGAGGAAAGAATAAGTTAATTTAGGAAAGAGTGGAAGGAGGGGGGAGACTTCTGAGCAGGCCTTTAAAAGGAGTAGTGTACAATGAGCAAGGGGATGTGGCTGGGGTGGGGGATGGATGATGAAGGTTGTAGGGGGCAACATCCCAGGAAAGCAAAGAGACATGTGCCATGATCCATGGCCAGAAAAATATGTGGTGTGAACTGGGGAGGCAAAAAGTGGCCTCGTCTGACTGTCCATTTGTTGGTACACACCAGTTTGGAACTGAGTGTGAGGCAAGACCTTGGAGCACATCCAAGGGGGTGTTGTTATTAGAAGAGCTAGAAAGGACCTTATTTCACATTTAGCGTGGACCCCTGATGATTCCTTTTGAGTGAGGTGTGGGTGTATTTTCCTTTTGGAATTTTACACTACAACATTACTGCATGCGTTGACCAATTTCAATACAGGCTTTCCTTATGTTGCTTTATAATTAGAAGCCAGTGAATTGAAGTTCCACAGCGGTACATAGACTAGTAGTGATAGCTTTTTGGAATTGTTTATTTTTAGTTTGGCAAAGGCAAAGCAGTAAATATCTCAATTAGTGAACTAAAGCAGCATGGATGAGAAATGCCCACAAGGAGATCAGGGTTAGACATAACCTAAGTCAGTTAATTGGAGGAAACCCTCGTATCACCCACATCTAGACTATGAAGAGCTGACCTAATGTGTGTGTGTGTGTGTGTGTGTGTGTGTGTGTGTGTGTGTGTACAGTGTCAGTATCCAAGTGCTGTAGCCATGAGGTCCTTTGCGTCCTTCAGGTCCTAATTGTTTAGGAGGTTTCTCGCTTTAGGAGCCACCGTGATCAGATACTGACCTTTGGGTCCCAAAGGGATGGGTCGATATCCAATCACAGTGGGATGGAATATTGTCTTTGACTGTGGAAGCATCTCATCCTGCAGTTTCTCTCAACATGACCCAAAAGGAGTTCTTTCATGATGTGCTGGGGGAAGTTACTCATTTTCATATTCGTATTTATATATTCATATTACATTTCCTAATGTGTGAAAATATGTAACAGAAATGTGTATGTGGCACTACAGAAGCCTTCACTTGCCTCTAGGTAGATTCTCCTACATTGTATGTGAGATTCCATTTTAAGGTCAGGTGGAAAAGTAGAGGTGGTCTCCAAAACTTAGTTTCCAGAATTTAAGTTCTGGTGTATTGAGCCATGCTATTCCTGTAACTCCAGGATCTTTGGGAAGTAGTAACCATGCAGAAGATAGAAGACTAATTGGTGGTGCAGAACTCTAGGAGTCTTAGAGAGAAAGGTGTTTGTGTTTTAGAGCTACCCAATAGCATTATTCAGTTGTCATGATGTTTTGCATACTCAGTCCATTTGGATTTATGGCATGTATTTCTAACATGGTATGAAAGGTCCTTTGGATTTCCCCCCTAAAGGAGAGCAGAGGTCAGTAGAAAGATTGTTTGTTGTCTTCTTATGCAGAAGAGTTCACTCCCGAGCAGCTCTCTGCCGTCTGTAGGGCAATGATGGGGCTCGTGCATCTGCAGATTCAATTTCTGTCTGTCTCCTCTCTGCTTTGTAGACTGGAAAAAGAGAGCATCCAGCAGAGCCTTAGCAGTGAAGCAAAGGCCCAAGCCCTTCAGGCCCAGCAAAGAGAGCAGGAGCTGACACAGAAGATACAGCAAATGGAGGCCCAGCATGACAAAACTGGTAGGTGGTGGGGAAAGATTAGAGCCTGGGCACTCGCTCACAAGCCGGGCCCACGCCTTACTGTGAAATGACACCAGGAACACCTGTAACCTTTGGCTGGCCGAAGGGAGCAGATGCTAACTACACCGGAGATTCCGAATTACATATTAGTTAGCGTTTAAAAGGGAAAATGGAAAGTATTGCCCACTGTCTGTTGATTTCAGAGTGCTGCTCTCACATCTGTTGCACCATCTGGATTATGAGTTTATTTACCTGTGTTCAAGAAACGTAAAGCTGAGAGAGACCACAACAAAGTAGAAAAACAAAGGGCTTGTTTTTGGCTGGGTTTTCAGGCACACATGTTATATAAAGAAAATAGCATCAGAAGCTCTGCGGGAAATGCTCTGAGCTTACAGTTAGAGTCTCCTGAATAGCACTGAACAGTTCCCACAGTACACACATTATAGCTGCTCTAAAAGCCTAATGAGTTTGCTTCAGCGTCCAAACTGGAGAAAAGCTTTAGCCATTAATCGGTTCTTAATTCACTGTCGCAGCTGGATGTAATTCAGTGGCTCCAAATTGATATGTTCCTTTATTTAATCTTTGCAGCTTCGAACATTTTTAGCATTTGTATGATTTCCCCACCTCCCCCAACCCAATCTAGAGTGATGTTTAATCCTTTGCATTCTTCAAGTTCTCACAACTGCCGTTAAAATTCACTAATACAAGGCATTGACCACAGCTGGCAGCTTGGCTAAAAATTGCCATCTTTCATCACATTGGCGCTATTCTGCAGACTGAGTTGGCCAGTAACTCTTTACCTTTAATTTGAAAGTAAAATGCACTTTGAAAAGAGGCAGTTTGATTTGTTCCGTCAGAGCATTATGTAGTTCTTTTCACGTGTGAGTTGTGTGTTCACAGACAGTGTTAGTCAAAACAAGACAGTGTCACTCATTAGAATTCCACAGCACGTACTCCACACTGATCGTACTATTAAAACAAAAGTTTAATTGATCCTGTCTCTTCCAGAAAAATGGTGTTTAATTTTTAGTGCCTTGATTTATTTTGCTTTGAATGCTGTACGCTTTTTGCCAATCATTAGCTAAGATTGAAAAGAAATAAAGGGCCTTATTAAACCTTACACTTGAAAGTAATTTTCACATGATTTAATGTATACTATGTTTGATGACATGGTAAGAAATGATCACTTATCCTATAGGTGAAAAATTGCTAACATAAAGTTCATTAAATAATCTCTTTACTTGTAAAGAGGCAAAGGTTATACGACTCACGTAGTTCCCTCCGGTACTTTTAGTAGACTTTCTTCTAATGGCATTTGGCCAGGAGAAATGAAAATTCACCAGACTTAGTAGATGTTTTTCCACTAAAAACAAAAGGTGGCAAATAGGATAAATTATTGTTTCTCCTCACTGCTAGCAGGAGCCTATGGATCACGGAGTCGGGCAGAATCTGTGAGCAAGACAAGAATTTACCTGTTAGAACCATCTTAACAACACTTCCTTTTATGTTGCACAAAAATACCACTCTCTGTTCAATTTCTTTGACCAGATTTTCATTGAAGCTTATACTGTTGGCAATGAAATCAAATTACGTATTTCACCTTCATAATTAGAGAAATAGATGCAAGATGGAGGGTAGTGCAATATGTGAGCAAATATGAAACATAAAGCATGAATTACAGTCTAAATCAGAGGTCCTCAGTTATTTTAGTTTTGAATTATCTGGTTGTAATAATTTTGACACTGTTTATAGTAAAATTGTCAAAATAGAAATATAATATCTTGCATATTACAAAGATACAAGCATCTATGACTTCACTTGAGATATTTGACACTCTATTAACATGTTAAAAATTAACACCAATCTGGTATGATCAAAAATGTTTCTGGTGTATAAGAAAAATAAATGTTGCACCAGATTTAGTGTCTTGCCAGGTGAGCAGTCCTGTGACTTAGGACACGAGAGTGATCTAGTGGCTTATGGGAAATGTGTTGCTTGTCTTAGTGCTTTTACCGCTCTACATATGGACACACTGCAGAGTTACAACCATAAACATCTTATGTTGGTGGGGGGTTTATTGTTATTTCTAGAAAATGAACAGTATTCATTGCTGACCTCCCAGAATACATTTTTGACAAAGTTAAAGGAAGAATGCTGTACATTAGCCAAGAAACTGGAGCAAGTCTCTCAAAAAAGCAGGTAGGTAATATTATTGTGTGAGTACTCTAATTTTTCCTTAAAAAAACATTTCCAGTATGTTAAATGTCAAAATTAGCTTTAGTAGTCTCCCCTTATCCACAGTTTAGCATTCCACACTTTCAGTTATTCACAGTTAGCCATGGTCTGAAAATATTAAATGGAAAATTCTAGAAGTAAATAAATCATTACATTTTAAATTGCATGCCGTTCTGAGTAGTGTGATGAAATCTCACGCCGTCCCGCTCAGTCCCGTCTGGGATATGAATCATTTCTTTGTCCAGCCCTATATTAGCTGTATATGCCCCCCGCCTGTTAGTCACTTAGTAGCTGTCTCAGTCATTAAATCAACTGTCGAGGTATCGCAGTGCTTGTATCCAAGTCACCCTTATTTTACTTAACGATGGCCCCAAAGCACAAGAGTGGTGATGCTGGCAATGTGGATATTCCAAAGAGAAGCTATGAAGTGCTTCCCTTAAGTGAAAATGTGTGTAGAGTACAGTAAGGTATTTTGAGAGACTGGGAGAGCGACAGAGACCACTTTCACATCACTTTTATTACAATGTACTGTTATAATTGTTCTATTTTATTAATAGTTATCGTTGTTAATTTCTTACTGTGTCTAATTTACAAGTTAAACTTTATCATAGGTATGTATGTATAGGAAAAAAGTTTTTTTCAGGCATCCACTGGAGGTCTTGGAACAGATCCCTTGTGGATAAGGGGGAACTACTGTATGTGTTAATATTTTCTCTCTGTGAACACTTGATTGTCCATACACACACCTTGGTGTGTTTTTTTGTTATTAACCAAGTATGTATACGTACTGTTATTTGACGTTTTAGTGTTTACAATTGAACAAGATAGCAATTATTCTACTAAAAGATGCAAATAAATCAAGCAGTTTTAAAGTCTTAATGTTGATACGTGTAACACATCTTAGTCTATTATCACAGCTCTCCCTAAACCGACAAAAGCTATCTTTAGGTCAAATTATAATAGATGAAATATGTGTATATAAAAATGAAAGATGATGCTTTGAAATAAATCAACCAAAACCATCCTTTCCTTCTCTTTCTAAAACTTTCTATTTTAATAGAACAGCCATCATTCATTTTATATGTACACTACTCTTTTATAAACCTACTCATTGGGATCTTAATGAATTTTTTCCTGCACATTTTCTAATCAGATTATCTCAAAGAATGAATCATCTTACATTCCAAATTTATAAGAAGCCTGAATTCTCATCTCTGCTCTGACAGTAACTGTGTAATCTCAGACAAATTTATTTGACATGTTTGAACTGTGGTTTCCTCATGAAAATGAATGAATGAATGATATTGGACAGAATCCTCCAATTGGATAGAACTGAACTATAAAAGACAACATTCACATAATTAGCTAGATATCAAATGGCACATTACCACATAACCTAATGAAAAAAATAACCTGTATATCTGCTGTTCTGTATTTTTCTGAAACTCACTCAGGTCTACACAGAGCAAGCAGTATGCCACAGCTATCGCATTCAGAAAGCATTTCCGGGTAGATCAGAGCAGATCTGACCACTCTGAGCCCTAGCTTGTGTTCCTCCATCAATAAACTGCCTTAGCCGATGGAATCCCCATCTCTGAATCTTCTGGGGAATCAGAGGGCTTATGAATCCAGTTCTTTCTACTCTCGAGAAGGCAGACGCTCCTATAGCCACTGAGAACGTGCTCTGACGTGTGCTCCTCCTTAGCAAATACTAATTAAGTATCTTGTTTGGAAAGGGGAAAAGCTCAGGGTGCCACAATACCAGATATTTTCAGGAAATTTAACAGGGAAGCCCACATGATTCTGTCATGAAAAAGACTCATAAAATATCAACAGTAGCTATTCCTAACCAGAAATATTTGATTTGCCTCACATAGATCCAAAAGTAAGTGATGTGTTAGAAGTAAACAAACAAGATTACATAATTTAAGAAAAAATTATATTGATCTGGTGTTTATAATATTACATTATTTTAACATTACTTTGTGATTGATTATTGATTAATTATCTTGCTCTCTAAAGAGGCATAATTCAGGAAATTAAACTGGATAAAAGAGAAAGGGGTGTTACGTACTTCTATGTATTATTTAATTCTCACAGCATCTTGAGACGAGAATTACAGTCTTCTCTTATAGATGAGAAAAATCAATATTCAGAGTGTTTAAATGGCTGGTAAGTGGGAGAGCTCGAGTTCTAACTTAGGTATTTCTGGTTCAAAAGCCTATGATTTTACTTACAATAAGTGCAATATTTTACATCTAGTATTAAAGAAAATCCAGGCTAAAGCAGTTATGATGGGAAGAAAAATTAATCTTTAAATTCCTGTTGAGAAGTAGATATATTAGGCAGGTGAGGGTTAACCTGTGCTCTGCATCTCTAGCCCCCTTTTTCCTGCTCTAGAGCTATCACCTTACCCTGTGCTGGTCTAGTGAACTTGAACCTCAGCCCCTGTCTGGCTCCTCTTGCTTCTGATCCATCTAGCTCCTGACCACTACTTTGTCAACTGAATGTGTTCCTTTTCGTCTGACACACAGATGTCACTCAATACATATTTATTCATTTAATGAATGAATGAATGAATGAAACAAAAAGGTGTGGTGATACCCCCATATCCTGATCTGACTCTGGTTCCAGCCTGTTCCTTTGTTGATAACACAGGCAATGCACCATAAAAAAAAAAAAAAACAAAAAAAAAAACAACCTTTGGAATTCACAAAGAACCAGGTTTGACTCTCCC
The DNA here is from genome assembly GCF_057876585.1 of Rhinolophus sinicus. Taxonomy (NCBI): domain Eukaryota; kingdom Metazoa; phylum Chordata; class Mammalia; order Chiroptera; family Rhinolophidae; genus Rhinolophus; species Rhinolophus sinicus. Next base: position 52,336,004 of record NC_142506.1, read on the forward strand.
TCTGCCACTTAACTTCATAACCTGAGTACATTGCCTATTCTGTCCAAACCTCAGCTTCTTCATCTGGAAAAACATTTCAAAAACCACGTTATGGAATTGTTGTGGGAATTAGAAATTTATAGAGACACACACAAGTGTACATACGGCTATAAAACCCCTAGCACAATGCTAAGGGACACATACAAGACACAGTAGCTGCTCTTGTCATCGTGGCAATGCTTGAAGGGTCTTCACTCGCAACGGGGATGTCACTTCACGGCTATCATTGTCTTCACCAGGGTCCGAATGCCATTTTCTCTCAGACATAGAGTCTATAGTACCATGAAAACCTTTTCCAGGGCAAAACAGCATCAGGAAAATGTGAATCCGGTTGCCATTCAGGTCCTGCTCCCTCACCTTGTCGTGTCAATTTGCATAATAAAATAGGCAGCTCCTATAACTTCACAAGTTGACCCAAAACTAAGGCCCGACAAATAGTAAACATTCAAGAAATTGTTCCTAATTATTGTTAAAACTTTGAAAGGATTCTTCTAAACTTTACAAAAAATGTATTTTGTGTGTCTCATGAGAAAGCAGTAGACAGGATAAATTGTGATTTTAGGGATTTGTTTGTTTGTTTGTTCACCCTTAAATTTCTTGCCCCCACAACTCTCTGTGTGAAGACTAGAGATTCTCAAAATTCATGCAAAATTTAACATTCCATTTTGATACTACTTTCTGCTTTGAAGCCACTTACATAAAACTTGAAGAGCTAGGGGTGTTTTTTTTAATAAAAATTATAAACTTATTAAGCCCTGCAGAATCCCACCAGAAGTGTGCCTCTACACACCCTATGCTAAATTTTTGCGATAAAATAAATTCCCCTGTACTTTGAGGTGAAGAAATCTGGGAGTTCTTTTGAGCTTTCTAAAGTATCGTCATTGTGGAAGCTCAGTCTCCAAAATAATTATTTAAACCTTATGGTAATTTTGATCCAGGTTTTCCTCAGAGTACAACAGTAAAATTTTTCCTGAAAGTAGGTGTATTTATTTTCTGTTGATCAACAACTTAAAACACCTTTTTTTTTCTTTTTTGCTCCTTGTAGCATTTCTCTGAGAGTCATGTTACTCAAAATCCCATACTAAACAAATGGATTTATACCCCTTAAAATAAGCTTTTTTTTTTTTTTTTTTTTTTTTAAGTCACAGATCTAGTCATTTGACAAGAGCCCATGCAGAATGACTAGGAAAGCTGACAATCTGGGCTCACCGTTCCTGCACACCCTTACTCCTTACCCCAGCCTCGTGCTCGGCTGCTATGGGGAAGATGTTTCGAAATGGTTCGTGTGTGTGTGTGTGTGTGTGTGTGTGTGTTCTCCCCATTCGCATACTGGCAGTGCCTACTGCTTCTGTGCTCTGTCAGCCCTCCGCCGTGATTAGCACGGTGTGCATTCCACACTGTTCGAACGGTGTCCATAACCCCAGAGCCCGTGAATGGCGCATCCCATTTTACAACCAAAAATGAGCTGCCGGCTCTGTGCATTTTATATAGCTTGTGTGTGACCATCAGACAAGAGCATTAATTTCGTTTTCTTTCGGTTGGCACCCGGCAGACATTCTGGCTGATTTTAGTTGAAGCTCACATAAACTTTAGCTCCCCTTTCATCTTTATTCCCCAGGACTCTGGGGGCTCATTACAGTGATAGGGTTGTTTCTGAAGTTGGTAAGTGGAGATATTTAAATATCTTTGGTGCAACTGTGATTTTTCTTTATCAAAGTGGAGGAAGTGTTGCCTCTCCCCAGGCGCTTTGATGAATCAGCAGTAAAATGTTTGCAGTGCAGTTTGCAGTGCGATCTGAAACGGGCCTTGGGAAGAGCTCAGAAAGGTTGGGCTGGCTGGCGAGGAGTGAGCCTCTGCCAGCTGCGGAGTGGAGATCAAGCGTGTGCTAGGCTTCAGCCTCTCAACACTTGCACGACAAGAACAGGATATAGAGCACAGAACCGGGGGCGGCGTGGTTTTGCTTCTCTCTTCTTTCTTTTCCATCACAGTCACTTTCTGGGTTGCTAGGCTTGCGGATTGATGTCGAACAGTGCCCATTGTGTATTTGTGATTTGCGTTTTGTAATTAAGAGGAACAATGGGAGTCCATTGGGTCTCGTTATATATAATGGTTGGTTTAATTTGTTTCACTTCTATCTTGTTAATTGTAAATTGATCATTAAGATTTGAATTCTAATCTGTCACCAGGGTTGTGGGTATTGAGGCTAGAGCAATGATCCTGCTTTTAATCGCTGATGATGAGAAACAAATTTTATAATTCTGGTACATATTGCAGTTCATATATTTTAACACTGTATTTTATGGTGTTATAAATATTGTTAAATGACTTTTAGTGTAGTTTTACTGTGTGGACTATAATGTATAAATTATATTACTGTTTTGGCAACAGTCGGTATCCAACTGTGTGAGTTTAATTGAAGTAAAGAACACACACCCGCTTGAACTATTTTTTTCCCCTTGCACGTTTAGATGTTAGGTTGGGATGTTGTAAAAATTATATTCTACAAGAGAAGACTGATATCGGCCTCTGCTAATTGTTACCAAAAGTCACATGAGAATCCAAAAGAATAAAATATTAAGAGGTCGTGTTTTCCCTTAAAACAATTATTGCTGTAATCCTAATTATAGTAGTAAAATATTATACTTCATGCAAATGCAATTACACAATATAACTGGTATATAAAAATGCATGGAAAAGTTCATGCTTCTGTAAAGCCAAAAATTACCTAAATTTTCTGTGAAAATGGATTACAGTCAATTATCCTTTTATATAATCATGCCACAAATGTCATCTCAAACTAACATAGAAACTTCTAAGTTTACTCTTTGAACTTTGCAAGCTTCTAATTCATTCAATATATCATGGGCTCTAGGCAGATAAAATATGATGTCCATGTACATTTCCCAAATTTTTATTGAACATTGGAAGTTGGTAGGCAAATTACCATTAAAAACAAAGAAAAGAAACCCCAAAATATGCAAAGCAGAAAAAATATTGTACCAGTAAAATACCTTTTATACATATTGTGCCAATACAAATAACATTTATATTTTTGTGATTCTGTGAGTAAGGCTTTCTCAATGTAGGGCATTTGGATATAAATACAAAAAAGAATCAAGGAACAAATTTCCTGTGACATAACCATCTAACTAACTATTGTTAATTTTTGAACATATTTTCTTTCAGTCATTTTCCATGTGCACACATACATTTATATTGTGAGTGAGATTATACTATATATACAGTTTTGGATTCTGCTTTTTCATTTACGATTATCTAATGAACATTTCTCTCCATCACTGAATATTCTGGAAACATAATTTTAATTGAATCATTTGTATGCCTAAGACATTTCAGATGTTTCTAACTTTTAACTGTTATGAATAGTATAATAATAATTTTGTACCTCAGTCTGAATTTTTGATGATTCCCAAAGTTGGGGTGCCGAAAAGGGGATTGCTGGCCCAAAGAATATGAACCGTTTTTAATTGATGAATGTGTATTACTTTGCTCAAGTACTACACTAACTTCTGCTCAGTAGATACGTACGTATATCAGTACGTGACTAAAAGAAGTGAGATTTAAAAAAAAAGTGAGAGACAATAGCACACAGTGGATGGGGAACCCCTTTAGAGTTGGACAGGCAGTATTGTGTTTGGGCTTGGCTAGTCACCATTTGGGTGATCTTAGGCAAATCATTAAATCTTATGTTGACCTTACAGAGAAAAGGAAATAAACACTTACCTTGTAGGATGAATTGAGATCAGTACTGTAAAGGATGGATTCCACTATCTGGTAAAAAGTAGCCATGCAATAAATAGTGAACTGTAATCTGGTTTTATTATGCAGTTCTTTGAATAGTGAAGTTGAATATTTTATAAATGTTTATTGACCACTTATGTGTCTTCCTCTGAATATTTTTCATATTCCTTGTACTTTTTAAATTGGAATTTTGATGGAGAGTGGGGATAACACATTGTTAAATTATGCTTCTAATCTTCATTTGTCTCTTTTTTATGTTCCCAGTTCTTTATTTTTTTAATTTTCAAAAATTTGTATTTTGCTTTCATGAATTTTTTCCAAAGTCAAAGTGACTTTATTTTTGTTTTGTTTTGTTTTAAATAGATGGCCATTGTAAAAATTCAGAAAATATGGAAAAGGGAAAAAAATTTTAATTCCTAATTGTGACATGTAGCGATAATCCATATTAACATGTGGTACACATGTCAAAATGTTTTTTTAATTATAAAATGGAATCACTTATATATGATTTTTAATGTTTTCCTCTCTTAACAATATGTCATATTTTTAGGTCAATAAATAACACCAGCAGATAACCACATTATCAGAATAGCATCTTTATATTCCATTGTAACCAATCTTCTATTGACAAATTTCTGAGTTAAGTTTCCAGATATTGGTTTGCTGAGCGGTTGCTTTGTGATACAATGCTACAGTGACACCATGATATTTTTGTGTGTAAAAGTTTTGTATTTTATATTATAAAATCTACTGATTTTTCTTTTAAAATGTGACAATTTTTCCTGTGAAAGTCACTGACTATAGATAGTCTTCTGCATTTTTTCTAATCTGGTTTAAGGAAATTTTTTTTTGTCCTTTGGGAATTTATTTTAGTGCATAGTACATATTGTGATAGGAGACACTTATCTTGAAAAAATGCTAAATTAGCAATTTCTTATAACTGCCCCTAAATTCTTTCATGTTGTATATGATTTTGAAAGGAAAAATGTAAGTCATTATTAATTAATTTAAACTATTTCAAATATACATAAATTCTTATTATGAGAAGCAAATGTAGATTGAGTGCTTGATCTGAGCTTGAAAATGAGCTAATCCATGCCCTCATATATGATCTAGTAAGAAAGATGAGGCATAGACTACAACTCAGAGGAATAAATTATGAGCTAATATATGCGTAAAAGCTAGAGGTAGTTTCAGAAAATGTGCTGACATATTGAGAACTACAAGATATTAATCAGGGCAAGCTTCCTTTGACGTGACACTTGAACCAAGATGAAAATAAAATGAGGGATGAAGTGAACTAAAAGTGAGAGATTGCGTCATACATGTGAAGCAGTTTGGTCCTTGAAATAAGTTCTCTTAGAAAATCCAAATCTTTTCTTGACCAGGAAGAAAAGACTATCTCACCCAATGGAGGAATCGTTTCTTTGGAGGGAAATAATTTTACATCAAGTGTCTTACTTAAACTTCAAGAAACAAGCCAGTCTTTAACTCCTCATATTTTAATATGCAAGAGTTTTAAGCTTTTAGTTCTAACCTGTGAGGCAGTAGAACAGGATGGAATGGTGGCAGTAGGAGCAATCTTTGATTAAAACAAGGACAAGGGTGCAATTTTTCTTGAACAGACATCTTTCTGATTTGAGATAGTCATCCAAGAAAGTGAAAAGGTAACATATTTCCCGAGGGACATTAACTATTGCCAAAGTCGATGTGTGTGATCCCAAATGAAATGTGTGAAGACAGAAAGAAAACTGGAGGAATGGTACCTGACTTAGCGAAGTGAAGGCAGGTGAATCTTAAGTGTCTTCAGAGGGTAATACTTATTCATGAAGCAAGCTGGTCTGCTCTCAGGATTCCAGAAACACTTGGAAAGACAGGCATGGAACATAGGACTGAAATCAAAATTGATAGTCCCACCCGACTCCATGCAGCCAGGTGACTGACTATCCCCCTTCCACCCAGGAAACTAGGGGCTTCTTCTCTGAAGAAATTAAACCAGCAGGCTCTGGTTAAAATAGGGGCACTAAAATTAGAGTACCAGGATTAATAGAAAGTCTGCATTCTGAAAGGTGAGATCCTCACCCCTCTGTTTCCATCTAGCCCCTATGCCCCTGGCAGTCAGGGTTGTACACAGTAAACAGGAAACTGGAGGCTCCTTCTCTTGAGAACAGAATGGCCACAGAGGACAGAATTACAGGTCCTAATATTGGGAATCTCCCATAGGAAAGATGGCTTGCCTCCCAATCGCTCTACACTGAAACCCACTCATTTGGGGAAAATAAATGTATGCAAGGGCAATGTGATCATAGCAAACTACTTAGCAAGGACCAATACTTAGGTAGTCATAACGTAAATACTGATAATGATTTACCCTCAAACTGAAATGCTAATAAATACATTGACAAGCTGGAGATGGGGGAAGAGGGCATATAAAAGAATTGAACCTTCATCTACCATAATGAATCAGTAGAAATTTCTTAATTGACGGAACAAGAGGTATTGCTATAAGCATATTAAGAAATTCAGAGAGAAATACCAGACGACATAGCTTTAAAAAACAACAACAAAAAACTGAAAGTATTTGTCACTGCCCAGCTGGACTGGGGGTCCGGGGGTAGAGGAATGCCATTTTTCATTATTACGCCTGTTGGAGCTACATGATTTTCATCATGTGCCATTAAATTAGTTATGTTAATTAAAAGAAACAACTCTGTGTTATAGAGATTAGGCCTGGGGTTGCTCCTTTAACAGCATAATGGCTCACCTATAATAGGCCCTCAGTAAATATTTGGTAAATGAATGATAGTCTTTGAAAAAAACGGTTTGATCATTATTGTTTTTGTCTTGCTCCTTGGAGGAGCCTTCTGTATTAAAGTAATTGTTATTCCTTTATCTGTCTACCACTTGAATCCCTGCAATATAGATTCCCTCTGCTAGACATCTTGCAGTTTCTCAGATAATTTGTCTTATAGTATTTTTACTTACACTGTTATGTTTAAATACCGAATTTACGATAATGTTAAGTTTGTACAATAAAAACATGCTCTACTAATAAGAACCTTGCACATCTACTATGTCTGTTTTCACTTCTCTAGATCTGAAATAGCTCAGCTCAGTCAAGAGAAAAGGTATACATATGGCAAACTGAAAAAATTACAGCGAAGGAACGATGAATTGGAGGAGCAGTGTGTCCAACATGGCAGGCTGCATGAGATAATGAAGCAAAGGTAATCACGGCTTAATCAGCAACCGATGTGCCATATACTGCATTTGTTTGGTTCATAAACAGAATGGGACTTGCTGTGGAATAAATAGAATTCATGATGACTACGCTATTCAAGGGACATGCTCAAAATCTAGTACTTTTATATATTTTGCTCGCTCAATTTAGGCTGTTCTTATAATACTCTGAGAGGAGAGCACATCCCCTCTTTACGAGTCTCTAAAAGATATATAATTAGATTTGATAGAGAAAACTGTAGGAAAACCACCCACCTTTCGGGTGTAAGTTGATCATGTAATATGGAGGAATTTCAACACTTCTTTTCTAGAAATTAGGTCTTATATGCTTTTTGTAAGATAAAACATGTAGTAGGCCTAAGAAGGTTAAATATTTTCATTAGGTTGTATTGCTGGAGTCAGGATTTGGCGCCAATCTTTCTGGTTCTTCCTAGTGGTGTTGCTTTGAGCAAGTTACATGACCTCTCTGAGCATCAGTTTTTTTCATCTATATATTGGGACTAATAATATCTACTTAGCGGTTTGATATAAAGACCAAATATAATATATGTAAAACACGTGGCATGGATGATATGTATTCTCTTTTTCTAGATGAAGAAACTCAAGTTCAGAGAGACTAATGGATTTGCTCAAAGTGGCAGATTGAGTAAGTGGTAGAGTTCAAACTTAAATCTTTTGACTCCAAATTCCTTTTTTTGTGTGTGTGCAGTTTTTTTGTTTTTGTTTTTTGTTGTTGTTGTTGTTTGTTTTTTTGTGTTTTTTTGGTAATAAACACAGCCCTTTGTTATTTCCTATTATAAATGTGTAATTTCTAATTCCTGTGTAATGATGGATTCCCCAGGAAAAATAGTTCAGTATTTTACACCACACAATGAATTGGTTTCGGTAGATTCAGACTTCCGCACCGCAATCGCATCCGTAGCAGCAGTCAGCCTTCCAGAGGAGATGGTGTGGTTGGCCTCCAGCTCCCCATCCTGTCCCTTTCCCCAGACACCCATGCCTTCTCTGTTTCAAAAACAATTGTTGATATAAATGAGGGAAAATGCAAATGTGTATAGACTCCTTTCATTTCTTATGTTTTAATTTAAAGTAAACATAAAGAGTCTTGGGGTCATGGGGGGATTTTTACAACATTGATCACTTGCTCTGTTGATTAGAAGAAAGGAAGTCAGAAAATGGCACTGCTTTTCAGTCACCAAAATACAAAAATTTGTGTATATTTGCAGAGTAAGAATTATTCATTTATTCACTCTTTAAAATATTTACTTAAGCCCCGACAAGCCAGAGGTCAGCAAACTTTTCCTGTAAAGGACCAGAGAGCAAAATATTTCAGTCTTTGTGGGCCACACATGGTCTCTGTTACACACGGTCTTTTTTGTTGTGTTTTTGTCTTTGTTTTTTACAATCCTTTAAAAAAGCAGAAACCATTCTTCCCTAGAGGGCCAACAAAACAAGCCACAGAATTTGGCCCTCGGGCTATAATTTGCCCCTATACTAGGCAACCAAGACACACTTCTAATATTTCCTGTCTTACGTGTGTACATTGCTTTAGAGTTCACAAAATACAGTCATTCATGTTGTCTCACTTTGAAACAAACCTGGAAAGTAGCTGTTGTTGTCATTTCCATTTCCAGATGGAAAACTAAGGCTCAGAAAGATAAAGTTGCCAACTGAAGGTCAGATAGCAAATTAATCATTCATTCATTCAATAAATATTTATTGATTGCTACTATGTGTCATGTTCCTCACCACATGCTGGGAATAAAATAGCAAAGTAAATATAATTTCTAGTCTAATGGAGCTTCCAGCCTCGTAGGGAAGATGGATATTGACAAAAGAATTTCACAAATACCTGATTAATTGCAGTAATGATCAGTTCTATGAAGGAGAAATACACGTTGTGGTGCGAGCACGTTTAAGACGGGGACGTACCTGACCAGGAAGAGTTTCGTTGAGACAATAACATTGGAAATGAATGCGTCAGCGAGGACCAGGTAGGGACCATTAGCCTTGGCGCTGGCACACTGTGCCCCCAGCCCACAGCCCCTTTTGTATGCTCTTTCATTTACACGTTGTCTGTGGCTGCTTTCACACCACAATGTCAGAGTTGGGTAGCTGAGTCAGAGACTGAGACCTATTGGCCCACAAGTCTAAAGTATTTACTATCTGGCCCTGTGCTAAAAACGTTTGCCAGCTCCTGTTCTAGAGAAAGGAAAACTATAAAATTGAAGGTCCTGAGCTGGTCCTTTTGAAGAAGGAAGGAAACTGTGTTTGACCTAAGGAGTAAGGGATAGAATGGCATGTGATGTAGTTGGGGAGGGGGGAGGGGGGAAGGACCAGACCTAAAGGCAGGGCCTTTACGTTTTCATTACAGACCTTTTACTTTATCCTGTTACCAAAGGAAAGGAATTAAAAGGGTTTTTTTAAAAAATGAAGGAGAATGATGTGGTTAAATTTGCATTTTAAAAATAGCATTCCAGCTTCAGAGTAGATAAAGGATGGAGACAGAGCCGTAGTGTTTACACAAGACCAGTTGGGGAGCTACGGGAGCAGTTACCAAACGACGATGATGGCTAAGACTTGTAGTGATGATAATGGTGATGCAGAGAAAAGTAACCAGATTGGTGAAACATTTAGGAGGTATATTCAGCAGGACTTAATAATTGATTGACTGCACTGGGTAGAGAAAGGGGGCAGGCATATTAAGGGTAACGCCCATATTTCTGACATGAGCCATGGATGCCTAATGGTGCCCCTTACTGAGAACTGAGAGAAGGCTCAAAAGAAGCAGGTTTGTGGTTGAGGTGGTCTGGGTTTGGGATAAGACCAAGTGTTAAGTTTTGGCCATGTTCAAATGCATTGTACAAATGGAAATGTTGAATAAGCAGGTGGACATAATGCCCCATGCTTAGGAGAAATGTCTGGGCTAGAGATAGAAATCTCCCTTAGCTTATAGAGGATGTTTGAAACCTTGTGAGTAAATGAGGTCACCGAGAGAAAAAATAAAGGGAGAAGAGCTTACTGAATCCAAAAGAACACTAATATTTTTAAAGGTAAAGAAGAGGTTGGCAAAAGAGATTGGGACAAGTAACCTGAGAAATAAGCAGGGACTGGAAGAGCATGTTATCATGTGGGCCAAAAGATGGAAATGCTTCAGGTGAGAGGAAGGGATCAACCAATCGCTGCTGAGAGATGAAGTAAGGCTGAAAAGTATTCAATGGGCTTAATGACATGAACATCACTTGTGTTAACAAAAGTATTTTTGTTGAAGATTAAGTGCAGAAACCATATTAGAGTGGATTGAAAAGTATGAGTCAAAAAACAAATAGCAAATTTAAACCACTTTTTCATGAGATTCCGCTGCAAGGGAAAGGAAAGCAAGGCAGAGCAAGAGAGCTAAACCAGCCAACTGGTGGTTGGAGGATGGATTGGGAGGAACATTTTGGAACAGATAATTTTATGTTTTAAGCTGGAGTGGAAGTGAATGTATTAAATTCTGATTGTCGAGACCATTAAAGTTATAAAGTCAGGAAAATTACATTTTCCAGCTGGTGGTTTGGAACTCCTAGTGTCTACAGAGGCAGTCCAGGAAATTCATGATAAAGATAGCAATGGCGTGTTTCTAGTTATGTTTTAAAATGAGTCTTGATTCATATATTTCCCCCAGAGGTAGAGCCATGTGGGAGCGCTATAGTGTATGCAAGAGGGAACCGGCCCTAGAACCCGTGGAAACCCACTGAGCACCCTCCTGTGCTCTCATGGGGTCAAGTGCAGTGTCACCAACCCAACCATTCTGGTTGTTTGGTCAGTTATACAGTGTCACACAGTTTTCTTTTTCTTTCTTATATTAATGTATTGTCTAAATTACATACATCAAAACCATTGACCAAAGACATAAAGCTGCTGATTGAAAGGTAACAAACTGTGAGTTAAAAATTGATAAGCCTTCTATGAAGTAGCCTCAGGATGATCTTTACCAAATCTGTACGTTGTATTTTTCTAATAGAAATTTTATTCCTCGAAGACAAATGTCAAAATAGGAAATATAGCATTGACTCTTATCCAATTTGAGATTTCATTTTGGGGGAATTAAGACCACTCACTGTTTTCAGAAAAGTACTTGAAAATAGAAGCCTGAAATCTTAGCCTTTATTTCATCATTTAAAAACAAAAGACAAAATACTGGCAAATAGAGTCCAACAGTATTCTAAAAGAAGTGTATACCATAAGCGTGTAGGATTTATCCCAGGTATCCAAGGCTGGTTCAACATTCGAAAATCAATTAATGTAATCCATCACATCAACAGGCTAAAAAAGAAAAATCACATGATCATATCAATAGACGCAGAAAAAGCATTTGACAAAATCCAAAACCCATTCGTGATAAAACCTCTCAGTGAATTGAAAATAGAGGGAAACTTCCTCAACATGATAAAGCGTATCTACAAAAAACCGGTAGCTGACATCACACACTGGTGAGAAACTCAAAGCTTTCTCACAATGATCAGGTACAAGTCCAGGATGTCCCCTCTCACCACTCATTTTTAACATTATACTGGACGTTCTAACCAATGCAATAAGGAAAGGAAAGATATACAGATTGGGGAGGAAACTGTCTTTGTCCGCAGATGACATGATCACCTCTGTAGAAAATCTGAAAGAATTAACATAAAACTCCTGGAATAGTAATATAATAATTATAGCAGGGTTGCAGGATGTCAGGTTAATATACAAGAATCGTTCGCTTTCATGTATAGCAGCAATGAACAGGTGGAATTTGAAATTAAAAATACAGCACCATTTACATTAGCACTCCCCAAAATGAAATACCTAAGTATAAATCTAACAAAATATATATAACAGTTATATGAGGGAAACTATAAAGCTGATGAAATACATCAAAGGACAACTAAATAAATGGAGAGATGTCCCATGTTCATGAACAAGAGGACTCAATTTTGTCAATGTGTCAGTTCTTCCCAGTTTGATCTATAGATTTAAGACAATCCCAATCAAAATCCCAGCAAGTTATTTTGTGAATATTGACAAACTGATTCTAAAGTTTATACGGAGAGGAAAAAAACCCAGAATAACCAATACAATTTCCATATAATAAAGAACAAAATTGGAGGACGCAGCCTGCCTGACTTCAATACTTACTACAAAGTTGCAGTAATGAAGACAGTGTGGTATTTGAGAAAGTACAAACAGATCAATGAAATAGAATTGAGAGGCCAGAAACAGACCCATAAATATCATAAACTGCTCTTGGATTGAGGAGCAAAGTCAATATAATAGAGCAAAGATAGTCTTTCAACAAATGGTTTTGAAACAATCAGATATCCACGCGCAAAAATAGAACCATCTAGACAAGATCTTGCATCTTACACAAGAATTAACTCAAAATGGATCACAGACCTAAATATAAAACACAAAACTATACCCTCCTGGAAGATAACTTGGATATGGCAGTGACATTTTCGATACAACACCTAAGGCCTGATCTCTTTGATTACCGGTGGGGACACAAAATGGTACAGTCACTTTGGAAGACAGTTTGGTGACTTCTTATTGTACAAAACTAAATATGCGATCCAGCAGTTGCACTCCAACACTTTTTAACACTTTTTACCCAAAAGTGTTAAAAAACTTTTGTCCACCCCAAACCTGCACACGGATGTCTGTGGAACTCTGTTCATAATTGCCAAAACTTGGACGCAACTAAGACATCCCTCCGTAGGAACCTGAGAATGCATTGTTCCCTGGCTGCCTCCGTAGCTTGCAGAGCTCCTGTCATACTGCACGAGCTCTGATCATTTGACTTCTGATGGTTTGGGGGAAGGACATTTAGTTATTACTGCATTATCAGTGTTGTGCTGAGGTCATCTTGGTTTTCAAAGGCTGCTGTTCTTGCTTTTCATTACAAATTGCTCTTAATTTAGCTTCATGGTAATTGCTTTTGTTTGTTCGGAGTTTTGTTAACCTCCTCCAGTAAAGTCTCACATACTTGCATCAGCCGTGTATTGGTTCCTCAGTAATTATGTTTCAAGTCCTCTAAGAATTGTGATTCAGACGTGAATCTTCTGCGTCTCTTGCTAAAGCAAATGTGTGTATAATCCCCACCTCTCATCTCTGCCTCCCATCAGTTTATTTTAGAGAATCACTCCTTTGGTGATGTGCTGCTTGAGACTCTGTGTTTTCAAGTAACTGACAACATACTATTAAAAGTAAAATTGCTGTGTTATTTTATATTTGTGTGCCATTATTTTATAATACCAAACCATAGAAAACGATAAGTAATCCATATGTTGCTAAGAAAGAAGCTCACTGAAGCTTGTTTATTTTGAAATGTTTCTTTGCTGTCACTAGCTTTCTTTTCACTGGGTCGAGGACGTGTGTGGATCGGGTAGGCGGCTGCCCCTGAAGGGCCTAAGGGTCATCTGCAGCTATCGTGCAGAGTTGGAAGCTATGAAAACCAGAAGAGCTTAGAAAACTGATGCTTTCCCCCATATTATGCCAAAATTATAAGCTAATTGGGATTAACAAGTAGTCTTAAAATCCACTTATTCCAATGATTATTGACAAATCCCTAACAGGACTGGAAGCCATGTTCAATTATCCCGTATTGGGAAGACCTGAAGTCAGATTGCTTTCCTCCCCATAACAGAGGAGGTTTGCCAAACGGAGAAGTTAGGATTTTGGTCTGAGAGTGGATAATACATTATTTAAAGCATCTTGTGCAGTTACCATAGTTGGAACAAGGCAGGCACTATCATAATTGATTTCCTTAGGAAAAGATTAAATGGGAAAGGTACCCAACAAAAGAGAGTTAGGAAAATGCCAGAGACATTTTAATATAATTCACACTTTTTCCTATGATAAACCAGCCCAATACCCAGGAAAAGGAAAAAGACTCCATTCACCTATTGATCAAATGTGTATCGAGTGTGATATGTCACTGAAGTGCTTGCTCGGGGTTGACCACTGAAGCAGAAGCAGATATCCCTACCCTTATGGAACTTACATTCTTTAAGCTCCTTTCAGGTTCTGTTCCTCTGCTTTTAAGACCTAAAACTGAAAGTAGAAAGACAGGGTGTATAGTAGTTAAGACCACGCAGTTAGACCCAGGTTCTCTGGGTTTTCCTCAGTTTACTACTTCTAATCGTGTGGTCGCGAGCAAACTCCCTAAATCTCAGATTTCATCTCCTTCACTTCACTTTTTTTATCTGAAAAATGCTACCTTGTAGGATTCTGATAATTGCCTAAAATAATCCATGAAAAGTTGTTAGAATAGTATCTGGCACAGCCTTAGTGCTCAACAAATGTTTTACGCTACTATTCATTCAACTTCCTTCATCTAACATATTGACCAGGCCCTTAGCACATGCCAGGCTCTGTTCTAGACTCCAGGAACTTCCAGAAGTAGTTTATGGACATTTTGGGTTAAATTGGCTCTTGTGAGCTGGTCTGTAGAACAAAATACCGTGTTTACATAATGTTATTTCTCAGGGAAAATGCCTTCTGAATTTTCAACAACTGGTTTATCAAACAATGTTTTGGACCATACTTAGGATATGCCTGTGATAAATTCTAAGTGTTGTGAATATGTGAATGTGTGTGTGTTTGTGTGTGTCCTGTGTTCAATGTCTAAAGTTTCCAATAGGAGCCCCAAATAAAATTTCAAGAGGGATACGTTTACCTAGTTGTTTAAAAAAAAAAAAAGAAAATCATTTTCAGCAGCAGACTTGGGAGTGAGGAGTGCTCTTTTGTAATTCCCAATTGTAACTTTACCTATTAGGCTTTTTCTTTAGAAATGGGAAAAAAAATGGCTAACAGATTTTAACTTCTGTTCCTTGGAGGGAAAATGTTATAGCGTTTAAAAATTAAAACAGAAGAAAACTAAAAAAACATAAGATACTCGGAAAGAAGCTAATGCCTTTTTGAAAGCAAATATTCTGACAAACCATCTATACCCAGCCAGTTTTAATATTTTTATAATGTTTGTTATTTTTTGTTTCTCCACAATTATGGATGAGGGAAAATATTCAATTAAAATTAAGTGCTAAACCAATGTTGGAATTGTGCGGAGGACCACAGGGGCTGTGGGCATGGATTGTGTATCTTTGGACTGAACTTTTGCTAAAAAGACAGAGCAGGTAACTTTCTGTTCTTCTTTTAGAGGACAAAAAGTGTATTTCCATGTTTAAAAGCCCTTTAAAATTCCTCCCATATATCTAGTGAAAACCTCTTTGCGTCAGTGCACTCTTTGCAGCTAAATTTCTCTCTCTGGTTTTATGTTTTAGGTGGATGGAGGACTTCTGATTAGCATTTTCATTATTCTAACTCTTACGATTTAAATTATACTTTAGTGCTTTTAAGTTAAACAGGGTTTGTGTTTCATTTTTGCAGTCATGTTTGTTGTTTTGCTTTAGATTCTGTAATTTTAAACCTTGCATGTTAAATGTGAACATGTAAACCAGGTTCCTTCCTAGCTCATGCTCTGTTTTGTAGCTTATTCGTATATTCCTATAATTACTAACAGTTACTAAGCGTTGAGTATTGTGGAGGGCGGGGACACAGCAATCACAGGGGTGACATGCTGTGGTAAGAGTACACATGGGATGCTTTCGGGGTATCCCAGACTGGCAGGTCCCCCACCCCAGGTTTGGAGGGATAGATAACAATTCCTTACAGAAGTAATACTTAACTGAATCCTGAAAAGAAGTAGAAATAATCTTAACAGAGAAAAAGGAATACATATTTGAAGGTCCTGGGGGTCAAGGAGACCATGGTCTGTTCGAGAACTGACACTGTGGCTTTAAAATATATAGGGAGACTGACAGCAGATGGGGCAGAGGCGGGAGCTGGATCTTGCCGTTCACTTTCTCTCCTCCTGAGACTCCAATTACACATTGGTTAGATCATTTGATGTTGTCCCCCAGTCCTTAGATGCACTGTTCTAGTCCTTTCTCTCCCTGGACCCCCTACTCCCCACTCCAACTCCTTTCTCTCTTCTTTGTGTTTCAATTTGGATAATTTTTATTGGCCAACCTTTAAATTTAATGATTTTGCCCCCTCTGTTGAATGTATTCTGCCAATAAGCCCATCAAAGGAATTCTTTATTTCTGATGCTGTTTATTATTATTATTATTATTATTATTATTATTATTATTTCTAGCCTCCCATCTTGCCTTATGATAGAGATGGGATTTCCTGCTGCTCCCTCAGGGTCAGATGCAATTGTGTACTGGAGCTGATTATTAAAATTTTAGAAATGTGTGAGCCATTTGACATCATGTTGGGAGCTTTACATTGGCCATAGTAAAACTGTTTCCATCGCACACAAAAAATTGACAGACACTATGAGTCAGGACTTCTTTCTCCCGAGAGCTGGTTTTCAAACATTGCCCATCACATCACTGATAGATTTTGCTCCCACTCCTCCCTCCGTGAAAGTTCACCTGTTCCCAGGGCCAGGCACCAGAGGTTTCCACCCATCCTCCTGGAAGAGATAGCTTTACCTCGAACCTCCCCCAAAGGCAGTGAGCGCTTTCCTAGGAAGGTTCTCACCCCTCCTCCAGAAGCTTGAGGCTTTTGCTTCCTATGAAAAAGGAGAGTTGAATAAGTGGGCAGGGTTTTGTGCTCCTGCATCACCTGGTGGCGAGCGGTGTGGGGGGGTGACTCTCCTGTCTCCTCTCTGGCCCCCAGTCTTTCTCTTGAGCATCCATTGGAAGGAAGCCAGTGGGAGGTGCTTAAGAATGAGGGTAAACTCGCTCATCCTCCTGTGTCAGAGGCTTCCAGGGATTCCAGACTGTCAAACTGGCCCACATTCTAAGAATCCGTTAAAACTGCCTGCTTTCTTCTTCCCTACTTTTCTAATGGCCATTTCTCTCCTCTACGTTCTGCCAAAGGTACAGTGGCTCAAGTGTTTCTGTCTCTCCTCAGGGGTGTCTCATTTTCTGGAATTTTGTTCACCTGGTGGTTTTCTACCCTCAGCTCTCTTTGGTACAAGAAAAATTATGGCCTTGTTGATTAGCTGACTTTTTTCTCATTGTAAGGTTGAGAATATTCTTCTTCTGTGGCTTCCTACCTCCGAAGAGGAAGTGGAACTCTCAGAAATTAGAGCTGGAAGAGTCTTTCTCTTGAATCGTGTAAAAATGTTTGGGTCGTATTCTGAGCACTGTGAGAAGAGAACCTCTGAAGGACTGTAAGTGAAGGGACACATTTCTGTGATCTTAGCCTTTTAAACACCATGCCGTTTGTCTCGTACATGGTGAGTCAGAGTGCCCCGCCCCCCGCCCCACCCCGGTAGCTTTCTGCTTACTACTTCCCATCTTTAACTTCAAGTTTGGTTCTGATTTCTGGGTGTATTCACTTTTTCACCAGTCATTTTGCTTGCCTTATCAGACGACTTCCATTTCCGTGACTTGTTCCTCTGATGTGTATCTTTCTATATCAGTTTTTAGATATAGAAACAGGGCAGTGAGCGTGCGGGAAAGGAATGTGAGGCATGGCAGAATGGAAAACAGTGTAAGGCAATGTGTCACCATACTGGCGACTGCTCCGTGATCAGGACCAGGAATCCAACCACACAGGTCGTTTCTGGATGGGCTGTACAGGGAACTTGTGCCTCCAGATAGCTCCCTGGAGGGAGGAAAGGAGAGGAAACTGATCTGCCCAACTTCTATCTCACATCTCTCATGGGTCCAAAATTCTCCCTGTGGGAGACAATTCCCCTGCACTCCATATTAAACTAACCAATCCTTTAGCAGCTGCTTCAGAAGCCATATCCTAAAATCTAGAGCTTGCCCTATCATTGGATTCCAAGTGGCAGGAGGAGCCCAAGCCTCAGGTGGCAGGACGAAGCTGGCCACCATGCAGTCAGTGAGCTCAACAGTAGCAGCAAGGGATTGAGGGCGGGAGAGGATGGCACTGAGAGAATCTGACACCTTTCATGGATAAACGATTAATAATGTCAGCCTCAAGGCCGGCTCCTGAGAGGGTCTTCATTATGTGTGTCCCTATTCTCTCCACTGGTTTGCCTCTCTTCCCTTCCAGAGCCATCAATTACGAGCATTCGTACAAGTGTGTCTTTGGTTAAATATCTGTCATTTTTTTTATTCTCCTCCTGGAATCTCTACCTTGGCTTCTTTCCCTCTTCAAGCAAGCCTGGGTGCTTCCCTCTCTTTGGATGCCTGAGACCCCCCCTTTAGTACAGGCTTCCTGACACGACCCACTCAGAGAAAGCTATTCCATTCTCCCTAGGATCTTGGAGCAATTTGTATGTATTTCTGTTTTGTTCATATTTTTTCACTTTCTCCATTTATATTGTAAGTTTATTGCACGTGGGAATGTCTTCTGTGGAAATATAGCAAATTACAATAAGGAAAGAGCACAGGCTAGTGTTTATGGCCCAACCTCATCGCTTGCCAACATATGATTTTGGACAGGCCAGATGAACTCCGCCTCCCTTTCCTTCTCCATAAAATGGAGTTAAATACCAAGTAGAATGGTTACGAAGATCAGGTCATGTCATAGGTGTGAAAAATGGGGGGAAAACAGAAGCACTCTATCAATACAGTGCAGTATTAGTGTTATAATCCACTGTCTTACAATCATCGCATCGTGGAACCACAGTATTTGTTAGGGAGGTAGAACTTCGTGACCTCTAACACACGACTGCAGTTCTGTAAGTGAAGAATCCACGGCAGAGAGGCCATTCGATCAATTCTATTGAGAACAGTATTCTTGTCTCCTATTTTTAGAGGGGAAACTGAGGCCCTGAGGCCACGTGACTTGCCTGTGATCACATAGCTAATATGCAGCTTCACCGGTCCAGCAATGCAGGGTTGTCTTAGGCTGGAGCCCACGCTTTAACCACAGTGCCACGGCGCCCCTGAGTGTCCCCAGCAAGTCAGCCGTCAGCATGGGACTTGGCCTCCAGGGTCCCGGTCCACAAAGCTCCCCAGCAGATCTTCCCATTCTAGCTTGCAGCATGGCCTCTAAGCATCAAGTTCTCTGCTACAGGATTTTCAGGCTAATGTGCCTTAGCGATCTCCCCAGGTGACAGCAAGACTGAATGAGGGTTTTTTTTGTTTTTTGTTTTTTTTAAATAATGACTAATAGAGCATATGGTGCATAGTGGTCAAGAACATGTAGTTTCTGGGGCCGTCTGCCTGGGTTCTAATCCCAGCTTCACCGCTGAATAAGCTGTGGAGCTTTGGGCAAGTGACGTCACCTCTTGGTGACTCAGCCTCGTAGTCTGTAAAACGGGGACAATAGATCTTACTGCCTAGGGTTGTTCTGTGTCGGAAATGAGCTTAAAGTCGGCCTGGCACATAAGAAACAATGTGTGTTTCTGTTATAATAACAAGTTCTTCCATTTTATGTTGCAATTCAAACTTAATAGTTTATCATCATTAAATAAAAATAAACCCAAGGAAAAGAAAAACACAAAATAGCAGGTCTTCTTTTAAATAAGCTCCGCTAATAGGACAGCAAAAACCTCACATTTTCTCAGGAAATACTCAACTTTAGGCTGCTTTTGTGGGGTTTGGAGCCAAGGGAGACCGTCTTCACCTGACTCGGAGGGCAGCCAGTCTACCTGTCAGAGAGCCTGGGCGGGCGGGGGCGGCTTTCGGGGAGGAATCGCTGCACTTCACAGCCTGGCTGGCAGGACACCTGGGACTGAAGCCAGCGGGCGGCCCTGTGGGCGGGCAGCACACTTTATTGTGTTCCTATAGCTCTTTGATGTGGCAGGAAAGATGAAATCTAGACTGTCGGACATAATGAATGAACTCTTCCATGGGATTGCATGTTGTTTCGGACATTTCTTTGGGAATTTTGAACAATATAACTTCTGATCACATCAGAAGAGCGATGCGTTTTAAAAGTGTTTGCCTTCGTTCAGTTGAACATCTCTATTTATGGAGAAAAAGCCATTTCAGGAATTGTTTTCACCACTGTGTAATATGCACACTGCTGGTGATTGAAGTTTAACCAATTCAAGAGAGTGTTTGATTTTACGATAGTATCTTTGTGATACAGAGTGATACTTTCTGGGCTTTCACTTCCTAGAAATTCATTCATTTTAAAAATGGCTATTACCCACAAAGTATTTTGTGTGTGTGTAGGAGCAGGGGCAGAACCATTTTCTTCTTATCACCATGGGAAATAAGCAGCAGTTTAAAAAGCAGGTGTTGTAAAGGCATCCTGTTGAAATATAGAAAAGCAGCATTGAAGTGGCTTTCGAGTCATTCTTTTCCACCAAATGCAAATGTTAATGTTTATATGCCAGGCAAATGTGGCATTAGGAGAAAGGAGACATGCATCTAGCTGATGCATTACTGACTCTGGCTGCTACGCGAAGCTCAGCCTGTCTTCTGCAAACGTGGGGATGGGGGTGGATGGGTGTTAAGATGCCAAACGTGCTGTTCATGCTGAATTGTTTTCTAACCAGCCAGTGATACTCGTCTGCTCCTTCTTCATCTTCTCCCTCTTTGTCTGATGCTCCCATCACTTTCACGTGACTTTTCCTCCCTTTGTCCGTGGTTCTGCTGCTGTGCTTTGGCTCTTTATTTCGAGATACCCACTCGTGGCCAGACTGGATACTCTTTTACAGTGCAGTGGTGTGCCTTAGGTGTCGTCTTTTATTAGAATTCACACTGTTAGGCTATATCATCTAAAACCTGAGGCTTACTAATTATGAAACATGGATTTTTAATCAAATGTCTAGTTGCTAGGAAACTCTGGTTTCTTAAAAAATATGTTCAAGGACATCGAGACATTGAACTATGTTTAACACTAAGGTTATATCATACAAGTCAGATCAGCACTTAGGAAGAAACCCATCAGAACTGTACTTGGTCACAATTTATTGCCCTTTCTGAACTTTGTTATAGAAAGAAATGCCTTATAATCTGCTTGATTCTTTAGCACTACAGACATTCATTCAGGAAAGGTTGATGAACAGGAGAAGAAATCCTTATTCACCGGCCAAATCTTGATTTATACTCTGTATTTAACACCTGTATGTATGTCTAGATTAATACTGCAGGTTTCCCATTGCAAAAAGAGGCTCGCTCAAGCCTGAAATGAATAAAACCTTGCATTTTCAATTCCTAAAATATCTCAAGTAGATAGCAGTTAAAATAAATTTATGATGGTTTTTAGCTGAGGTATAAATTTGGCTGTGTAGTCAATATTTCATCATGTTATACCCAGAGGTGATTGTTACACCTGAATCAACAGTGCTTCTTGAGGCTGAGGGTCTGAGAAAAAGACCTTCGACTGTTGGGGGCAGATGTGATCTATACTTCCGGCATCACTGGTTGTAATTTCACTATAAAAATGTTGCAACCATCTGGGTAGCAAAGTGGCTGAGGTCTGCTCTAGCCGTGATTGTAAGGATGGAGGAGATTTGTTTGACTTCGTAGACACTGGATTTATATAAAGGAGACATGGCAAGCAGTAACTACATGGCCTGCTGCTGGGATGTGACAGCAGCCAACTTCCTGGGGTGGCCGTCCCTCAGACATTCAGATGTCACGTTCAAGTGTGTCTTAGTGCCTGTGTGATACAGTGCTGCTGGATTTTATGTCAGTTCTACCTTCAGGGTAAAGCCCTGATTTCCACAGACAACCTAGTCTGTAGAAAGAACATTAAAAAAAAAAAAAAAGAAGAAGACAAAAGTCCTTTCTACTAGTACGTGGATCTTCCCATTTTTTCAGAGAGAGAGAAAGCAAATTACAGCCTCAATGTCAGACTCTTCCAACATTAATGGCTGATTTCTTCTTCATGGAGAAAGACTGACTAACTGTTCTATAGTACCTTAGGACCAATGCTGAGACCTGATTTATATAAATGTTTGGCTGTGTACCTCCACAGTTAGAGCTATTAGAGTTTTTGCTGATTTGCTTGGACCATCTCCAGCAAAATAGTCCATTAAAATTCAAATCCTTTCCCAATAATTGAGACAATCAATTTACATTAAACAAGGCACAATTATAATTTCATGTACAATTTAAATTCTATAGAAAATAATCAGTGTGCAATAAAGAAGGACACTTATTTTGATGCAAAGGGATGTTTTTATAGCCTGCATAAACAAACCTTTCATATTTTCAAAATAGTTGCCTCATTATCTTTGGTGTAGGGGAAGTCTATTGTGTTTTATTTTGATGCAGGGGCAAGTGTGTGTCCAAGGCTGCATGTTTAATTAGCAATGTGACTTTCTCTCAATGACATTTAAATTGAAAGGGTTGGGATGGAATAAGGTAGGTAGTTGCTTGCCGTTTGACATGGAATCACTCTTACGGAAAGAAAAAAGGGGCTGCCCTTTGAGTGAGCTTGTTGCGTTTGTGCCATCATGAATGAAATGGGCATGGTGCATTCATCTCTACCTTTGTGTATTGACCAGGTACCTATTGCTCTGCCAGGGATTGTGTGTTGGGTCCTAAGGAAACCATTCAAAGTGGTTAGGGAAGGATGCAGAGGGTGGGGCATGAAGTTTCCTTGGTTGTGTGCCTTTGTGCTGAAGGGTTCCTGGGAAAGCTTCAAACCCCCGCGAGTAGGCTCGCAAGGCAGCTGGACTCCATGAATGTGCCTGCATCCCCCACCACTCTCATTTGTAAGCTCTGAATGAGACTGGTATTGTCCATCAGGAAGTCTAGATCAGTGGAGAAATATTATTAGGGAGAACATAGTAAAAGTAATGACAAGATAGAAAACAAATCCTGTCGGAGCCTGAGAATATATTTGGCTTCCGCTTGCTGTGTCTGTCTGTTTCTATAAACGGACCAGAATAGAAACCGGATGTTTAAAATCTCTCTGCTTTTCACATGCTCTCCTCCCCCCTCCTGTCTTCCTTCCTCTTCAGTATTAGTAGACTTACTATTTTTATTATTTTTTATTTATATTCTTAATTTTCAATATTTGCCACTTGTGTGAATAACACATTAATTTTTAATGAAATATTTTCAGACTCTTGGAATAGCTGAATCATAAAAGCAAACTTGAAATTGATATTGACTCCAAGGCAGCATATAAAGCGAATATCACACTGCTGACTTTTCCCACTCACAAGTGGCAAACGGTTATTTTAAAAGATGATGTGTACTTAGATTTAAATCTCTTATCTTTGTATGTGAGTCTGGTTGTGTAATTTTTGTGGCACAAAGAGTAATTCAGGCAACATTCTAATAGTTAAAATGGAAGACATCAAAACAATGTGTTAGGCAATGCTCTCCAATAATTTTATTTTTATTTAGAAACACATATTTCTGTCAAGTCTCATTGCTGTTAAAAAAATTCTGTTGCAAAACTAAAAATTTTAAAGAAGGCAGCATATGTTTCTGTGAGTAGTTTATTTTCTCCAGTCAGTAATTATTTGTAGCTTTGTATTTGTAAAGTTAATACGGGACATTATTTGAACAATTTTATATTGCATACTATTCCCAAATCTATAGCTTTGTAATCTACTTTGGAACTATAAATTAATAAGAATAATTTTTTTACAAAAGTTTGTTTTATTATAGAAAGCATGAACATTTGAGATATAACATCTTAGAGACTTTCTTCCCAGTCCCAAATTATAAGGATATCAACGATCAATTTTATGTTGGTAATTTAAATCTTATTTTAATCATTATATATATATTCCTTTATGTTTTCTTCTTTGTAATTAAAATTTCTAAATAATTTTACTTTTCTCAAATAAATTTACTTATTCTTAACGTTAAGAATGAATTTATACTTTTCTCAAATATTTATATTCCAAACAACAATTAATAAATGTTTTAGGGAATCCTGCCTATCTTATATGACCCGAATTACATAGAATGTCATTTTAAAGAATCAGAAGAGATCTGAAAGATTGTGTAGTACAGCTCCTTCTCTTATCATCTACCCCTCACGCACCCCCTTTCCTACCCCTAACCCAGTCACTTTATAGATGAGGAAATTGATGCCCAAAGAGATAAGGTGACTTCCAAGTCTACTAGTTCAGCTAATGACTGGAATCTAGGTTTTCTGACTTCTGGTCTAGTGTTTTCTACTGTACCCACCCAATAACTTATGTGTTCCCAGAAGTAAGGAGGTAGGCCAGCACTAATAATCAAAAGGAAAATGTTAAGTGCAGATAAATAATTAGATGTTTAGCAGAAGCCATCTTATCCCACAAGTCCGAGGCCAGAAGTTGGATGGTCAGGAAATTCTAACAAGGACTATATGATATGTATATGTTGGGCCAAGATATTTTGTATGTGTGTGGCTCCCCTGATTTGGAGTGCCACGTCGTTTTTCCTAGGTAAACCACACCAAAATTGCAAGGACATAAAGATGCTTGGGAAGGCGCCTCCATGCAGATTCACAATTCTAGTGACGCTCTTCTGCCAGGGCTTTCCCAGTTTTTTCATGCACACCTAATTTGACAGACTTCGGGGAAAAAAACAACTCAGCTTTGTTGGCTCTTTCTAAATTATTCTATTTCGTTTTCATAGAATCAGCAAACCCTTTTTTTAACAATCATATTTCTGAGTTCACTCAAAATTAATTATGCTTCTGTAAGCAGCATCAACAGATCTGGGAAGAACCACAACTGACTTTGGCAAATGTAACACGACCGGCGGGAACAGCTGTGCCCAGTCGCACTGGAGCATGGCCGTCAGGGGCCGTACGTAGTTCATGTGCCCTGGACATCATAGTGTACATACGACAGAGAGGAAAGGAAAGGGCTGGTTTTTCAGGTGACCAGGGTACGTGGCTGTCCATTCGGGGAGCTTCTACTGTACTTTGGAAGGAACAACTAGAGGCAGATGGATGAAGGTGGACAACGTCCCGACTGGTTTCGTAAGAAGAACATGCGCTGCGTTCTCCAGGTGCACATTTTCCCTTTGTACCAGAGACCGACCTGGAGGCAGAAGAAAGGGCATTTCTTTGTACCCCTTTTGCTTTCTCTTTCCCTGGGTTAGGAAGGTCAGCCTCACCCCACGCTCCAGCTGGGCCAGTCGAGCATTCTAATGCCAAGCAGACTTTCCACAGCTGCTTGGCAGTCAAAGACATGGCCACCGCTCAGTCTAAAGAACCACCCTTTGTATATAGATTTTTGGGTGACCTTCTACTCAGTTCGAGGTGCTTGGGGCTGCAAGCCCTGCTTTATTTAGGAAGCTGATCTGTTCCTTGCACAAGTTCTTGAAGGATTGCTTTCTTAGGAGGTTGCACTGCTCAAAATGCAAATGGTTTCAAAATAGGTTTAGATAAATTCTTGGAGTAAGAACCCATGCCTGGTTTTTAAAGGGCACTAATGAATGCTTTAATTCTCCTTCCTAAATAATGAATGAACAAATCAACACGCAGAGAACAACCATCCTCTCTCTCAATTGGGTGAATATCATCCTTCCACTTTTCCTTTTATCTTGCTTTCTGTCCGAGCATCCATTCTATTTTCCTTTCTTAAGTAGGTCATGGTATTTATCTAGATGGTGATTATAGCACACAGCTGCTTTACCAAAGCCATGTGCTATGTAACTGCCTCTTCCATCCTTGCTGCATTCGCTGTGGCCCAAAAGAGTGGGTTTTCCCTACGTATTCTGTGAATGCTCAAAACAGTCCTACAAAACAGTCTTTAAGAAAAGAAATGCAGGATGTTTTAAGTTTGGGGACATATTGCATAAATGATCCATTCTTTGGAGAGTCAGAATGCACATTGGCATAGTAAAAGCCTCTATGAGTCTCAGAAATTATTAATCATTTTAAAGTTTAAGTTGCCTTTAATTAAAATAATATAAATTAAAAAATACTTGTAAAAATCTGAGACTTCCCAGATAAGGTTACGAGGCATGAAGGCTACAAACTGCCCTGCGGGGATGTGTTTGGAGACATATCGCCATTCTAACTGAAAGTGACCCCCTGCGTGGAGGCCTGAATGGTTTCTCCCTGGCTCTGCAATCATCTTTCATCCCCTCACCCCTCCTAGTCCAATCCTGGTTTTTATCTTCACTTTGATTTCTTCTATACACACACATATGCGGCATGCTTCCCAAGTCCCTGCTTTCTAACTCACAGGCAGGAAGGGCTGCTCCTGGCAGGAGCGGGGCATCCATGCACACTGCCAACAATGGGACCTGTTGTCCACAGGTGAACTTGAGGTCACTGAGACTGTCAAGGATGGATTTGGAGAGGAGTGGGCCCCAGAGGACGTGGTGACCTCCATCACCCCATCTGGCTGTGAGGAGCTAGGGGAGTAAACATCAATTTTTGTCTCGGTTCACACGCTCTCCAAAGGGAATTTTTGTTGTTATGGTCTTCGCTCTTCTCAGGGATCTAGAATCATTTTGGAATATATATAGAAAGAAGATGGGTGTTTATTAATTTATTCATTGGTTCATTCACTGTTTATACGTACACTGTTCAGCTATTTACTGAGTGTCAGCTGGGTAACCAGGACCTGTGGTCTAGGGTTTAGAAAGATGCTCAGATTCAGCCTTTGTCTTTGAGAATTCACAGTCCAGACACTCTCACCTGTGCTTCTGGAGCCCAGAGTGCCTTTTCCTTCTCCGCCTCAAGACCTCTTCCTTCAAGAGCCAGGTCATCTGTCATCACTTCCGTGAAGACTTCCTTAACTCCACCTCCCGCCAAACACTTTGTTCAAATGACGCTTTGATCGAGCACACAAGGGGCATCATAATTACTCTCTGAATGTATGACTCGCTGGAATATGAACTCCTTAAGAACAGGAAACACATCCCGGTCATCTTTGTTTCGCTAGCATGTAGCACAGTGCCAGGCATTCAACACATTAATATGTAATCTTTTCTATTTTCTAGCTCATCCTTGAAAGTCTCAAAACTGTAGAAAGGAAAAACTAATGAGACCATAATAGAATTTGATGCGTATGTACAACTTTTTAAAAAAATATTTTATAACCTCTCATCTATATCCTCACATTTGGAGAAACCACTCAATATATGTGTCTAATTACTATCATGAAGCAATATAAATCTGAAGCTCCATTGTATAATGATGTACATCCAGTGAGCACTCAATAAATATTAATCACAACTGTTAAATATGCTTTGATCTCATTAAAACCAGAATGGCTCCCTCACTCATTTAGGCCACTTAACTACTCATTGTGTTATTAGTTGGTCCTTCTTTTGCAAGGTTCGTAGGTCATGTTTAATGGAGCTGCTTGTTAAGGTTGTTAGCAGTTCCATAAATGACTTTGACTTTACAAATTTTATGACAGTCATTTGGAACGAGTTATATATTTGGAATGAGTTATGCATTTTCCAAGCTTTCAGTTTCCCCAGTGGCCTGATATATTAAAGAATGATTGTTCAGTTGCGGATTTTGTAAGAGTTTTTCTATTCAGCTAAGTTTGACATTTTCCATTATGCTGGTGATTTCTGTATCATAGAAAAAGGAGAGAATATAGAACTGAGGCTGGGAAACACTGTGCTGCTTCTACGTGGCCACGCAGAATGGAAACAGGTCATCATTTCTGGTTCAGACCAAATATGCATCTGCATCGCTCCCACCTTAACATAACCATTTTCGTGACCTGTGTCTGGAAGTGCTCCAGTTTTTTCCCTTAGCCCATAAAACACAGTGTTAGTGTTGCGTTTCATTTCTTATTTTGAATTATGCCACTGTGCTCACCTATGGGGTTCTTTCCTGCCGGGCCTGGCTGGATCATAGAGTCCTGGACTCCTGTTGGCTTTTGTCTAGAGCAGGGAGGCCTAAGAGATTGCAGCTGGGGAAGACCGGGCGGCCTCCTTGGCCCTTTCCCCTTAGGTCCACACTCCATCGTGGGGTTCTAAATCCCCCCGATTTCAATATGGAGAGTACATGACCCCAAGGAAAATGTGTTTGGACCTGATCTCCAGACTTTGCACATGAGAACTACTTTCAGGGTAGAAATGGGGGGTTGGGTAGGGGTGGAGCTAAGAGAAAATTTGAGCTCTCTTGAGAGCCCCATGTTCCAGTTAGTCACTCCCCCTTGGGTCTGTAGTAAATGGTTCTGTGTTCTAGCACTTAGAGCACTTAGAGCACTATGTTCATGGTATTTTACGTCCTTCTGTCTTATGAGATTGTGAAGCCCTCCGTGTGGACCAGGTGTTCTGACTCTCGGAAGTCCCAATATATAAATATGTATTGAATTAATGAACAATTCTCTAGGAACTGAAATTGTTTTAATTTTAAAGCTGTTAGCTAACAGTTAGGATTAATATTTGCCGATTCCACGTGTGTCTTCTGTTCTTTCTACCAAGCCATTAGGATTTGAACTCACCTGGCTTTATTAGCTATTTTTCAACCCTTTTAAGCTACAGTATTGTTTGGTCCATTCAAAACAAAACAAGACAAACAAAAGTGACTGACTCCCTATTATGTGATAGGAACTGCTGGTCCTGGATATAGAGAAGATGGATTCAGCTAGAACTCACCCCCAGGGATTCTTGTTCATGGTAGAGAGAGGCCCCCACTCCAGCCTTACCTGTCGCATGTGGTAAAGAAGGCGGTAGAGATACGCACGAAGCAGCACAGGATGACTGAAGAGAGACACAAATCCAGCCTGGGAGACATTGGGGGAACCTTTGGGAGACAGGGACGCCAGAACTTAACTTGGGAGGCTATGCAGGCTGCACGCTAGGCAGAGAGGAGAACTGGAGGAAAGCTCTGGGGAGAGAAGCGACTTCCCGTGGCGTAGGAACTACTAACGGGTCAGTGTTCGTGGGTGGAAAGTGGGAAGCAGAGATGGCCTGGTGCTCCATTCCAGGACTCTTTACTCTGTAGGGCTGGGGAGCCATCAGGGGTGTTAAACAGGGCCTAGAGAAGATTTGCATTTCAAATAGCTCACTCTGGTGGCAGCCCGAGGATGGATTCTAAGGGAGCCAGACAGGGAAACTACGTTGGAAATGATGAGCGCTTGAAAGGAGACGAAGGAGAGGATTGACTGGAGGACTATTTAGGAGGGAGAATTGGCTAGCGATTGATGGGATATGAAAAGTGAGAAGAGAGGAGAATCAAGTAATGTTTTCCCCTCTTACTGCTAGTACCTGTTTCTTTGGTCTAAATCCCAGCGACACCTTTTATATCTCTAGGAATGACCCTGCAGAATGCCTTAATGCCAATGATTTTGAAAGGAACTTTGTTGGTTATATCTTTGTTCAGTTTAAATTGTCCCTAAAGCAAGTCTGCATTTTTGTTTTCAAATGTAAGTATCACTTATTCCTATGACCATTTAAACTATAAACTAGACGTCTTGCTTTTGCGTAAGTATTTTAAATCCCAAGCGATGGGTGTTAAGAATTCTATCAGAAGAGAGATTGTAATTGACTTACTGACTGCTAAGCACTGCAGATGAATAGCCTTGCCTCACCTTACAGCCAGGCCAGGCTGAGCCCGGCCCCTGCAGCACACTTCCTGTACCCCTAGCTCTGCCCTTGGGACTAGGTCAAAGAGTCCTCCCTTACAGGATGGACACCTACTAGGTAATAGAGTGTAATAAGTATGATGTTACTTCTCTTTGGCCAGTCCTACTAATTATGACTTCACGCAGTAGGATTATTTCTAAGAGAAGAACATTGAACATAATCAAATCAAATTATTAAATCATCAAAATGTCCGACATCAGGAGATTCGTTACTTAAACAGATTATATAAATTCCCTACAGTGGAATTCTAAACTTCCAATAAAATCACTTATTGGAAGCAAAGTATTTATTGACATGACAGATGTTCAAAATATATTTCTAAGAGGAAATAGGATAAAACTAGTATATATTATATGTTTTCAGTTTTTGCAAAACAGATGATATAGAGATATAGATATAGATATGTACCCAAAATATCCTCTTCACATTCTAGCTTTTGTATCCCACACATGTAGACTCGTTTTTCCCAGTGCCACCTTGTGTGTGGAACTCAGCACTCCTTGAGTTCTCCGAAAGACTTCATATGCACTGCTGATCAGCATGGACTTGACTGAGGATGTTATAAGAAAGAAGATGGAGAACATTTACGTCACACATCCCTTAGAAACAATGTAACAATCTCCATTCTAGGCTTTATTTTGATTCTGGAAACTTTTTCCTTTCCCCTACTTCTCCCCTCCCCTTAACTTTCAAATTCTTTGGTGTGTCACGTTCTGGGGACCACAAACTCCTTACCCCTCTATAATGCAGAATAATCTAACTCTGCTCCAGCTTTTGCCTCAAATACACATACAAACGAGCCTGGATCTCAAATAAAAAGTAAGTTTAACATTGCAACCTTGCACACACACACACACACACACACACACACACACACACACCCCAGGACACGCATGAGAATGATGAGAATATAATACATTAGTTGTCTCTATGCAATAGGGTTATTGGTGTGTTTTCTTCCTTCACATTTTCCAATAATTTCTGAGTTTTCTCCATTGAGTATGTTACTTTTGTTAAAAAAAAAAAAATGTAAACAGTAAAAAAAAAGGAAAGAAGGAAAGAACAGAAAGAAAAAGGGCTCAGTTCAGGTTCTGCCTCTTGTTGGAAACCTTCCCTGACTAAGCCCTTCCAAGTAGGGTTAGATGCCTTCATTTGTTTTTCGATTTGCCCTTTTGATTTCTCTTGTCTATCACTTCAATCATTGCCTTAGAATGATCTGTTTTTAGCACGTTTTCCTCCTACGTCTCAGGCCCTTCTTCTGTTCAGTTCATCAGCATCATGGACTTCTTCTCCCTTCTCTCTGCAACGAGATTCTTGAACTGAATTCCATAGATGGGCTTTGTCGCTCCAGAAAATGTAGCAAAATTTAACGTGTATTCATTTCTTTCCTGGGAAGTAGATCCGGTGCCTTCACTGTGTCAGGCAAGGTTCTAGATCTGGTCTTACACCAGACTCGCAAAACGTTGACGAATTCCTGACCACTGTTCTCTGTACTTACCTTGTTTGTTTGTTTCCTCGGCTGTGCTGCTCGTCACAAATTTCCTACTGCCCAGATGACTTTTTTTTTTTTAATTTTTTAAGAGTTTATTTCAGCCATACTGTTGACATATACCAGGGAGCAAGATCTCAAATGCTCCCGACATTTTGAATACTAGGCATTCTGAGGTAGAAAAGACATTTATTTTATTATCCCCATTTTTCAGAGTTGGCTAAATATCGTGATGTTACTTGAAGAAGCAGGAAATAATCAAAAGCATCCTGGGAGTTCTGCTCATCTTGTTGAAACACTGGTCTTGAAGCAGGGTTCACTTTGGCGCTGGAGTGGGTGGCTGTCTCCTTGTCTCTTAAGCTGGACTCTGTGGTCACCGAGGCCATTCCTGACTTGAAATTACACTCTTCTTGGCTGCCTCGAGGCCCCAGGCCCAGTCAGCAGGGTCCACACAGGTAAAAGGCCGGGTCTCCTGACTCTTGGGGTAGAGTGTGTGCAGTATTCTTGAGTTTGACTTGCTTCATTTAACATGGTTCATTTTGGTTTTGAAGGTAGTTTGTTCCATAGAAACCAGACAGGGTGCTGTTTAAATAGTAGGCTGATGTCTCCATGTAACATATTGGCCCACCGAGCTCTGCAAGAGTGTGAATCACAAACCCGCCTCTGTACATTTCTGATAGAGTGTGAATATTCTGGATGTAAGAAAATCCTGTTAAGAATGATCAGGTTATCTCATTTTGCCATCAATCGTGTTTTAACATGTTACGTTGGTAGAATAACTGCTGTTCCTGGCTAAGCAGATTCTCTCAACGACAGCAAAATATTTTTTAAATCAGGTAATTCAGTCTCTAATCCAAACTGTATTTGGTTTATTCTCTTCCGGCTGTATCGGAGACTGGGAGTGTGTGTTTAAAGTTCATCTTTGTGCCTGGTATTCCTGTGATAATTTTGGTACATAAAATAAGATGTTTACAAAAGCCAACCTGAGACCGATGCTGTACAGCCGTTTAGCAGCAAATTTCTACTCTGGGTATTTAACAATAATTGGGATCTTTCTAGTGGCTTTACATACGCTCAGATTAGTAGTAAAATCTGAGTAGCAGCCCGTTTGGCAAACTCTTACACTTCAAACAGTCACAAATTTGCCTCTGACTGTGCTTTTCTTTGCACCTAGCTCAGATTTTTGCCTGATGCTTTTTTAAATCCTCTCATTTACATACTGTGGTAAATTTAAAATGAGAACAGATGAATGCTGCTAAACTTTTCTATTTCACTGATGAATATGGTATTTTGCTTCAACGATCTAGCTGTTATATATTCAATGACCTTTAAAATGTGAAATAGATACTTCTTTTCCTATACACTGTGCGAGATGGATTATTAGTATTGTTTTCTCTTTGAGACAATGAGTCTGAGACACAGGGTGCCAAGCAGAGCACGTGGGAGCTAATTGTAATGGGTCTAAAATTCCGAGTTTCCTGTTCACAGGCTCACACCTTGTCATCTAGGCAGAGGCCTCTTTCACGTGTGCTTTTCTTGGGGCCGTGGGAGATGACACATCCACTCTAAATACATTTCTCCTTGCCCTGCAATTCCAGCACTCTACAGTCTATATTATTGTACCTTTGGGGAATGTTAGAATGTATATTTTAAGTATGATTTAAAAAGAAAAAAGAAAAAAGAGGCAATGTGTTTTGAGCGGCTAGTATGGATTTGGCTCCAGCTAAGTGTCGCATGTTATCTCATTTATTATCATGGATAATGATCCTCTTGTTCTCCAGAGGAGCAAAGTGAGTCTTGGAGAGGTATCAAGGAGAAAGCAGAGCCTGACAGGAGTTAAAGTGGTAAAAACAGATTTCGTTCAGGAACTATTGCAACGGGGGAGAGACACCTCAGTGTAGAACAGGGCTCAATTCCAAATACAGCGAGGAGAAGCGAAGATTTAGAGCCAAGGAGCAGGATGGGGGTGGGGGATCAGTGGATAGAAAATTATAAGAAGAAACGTCAGGCTACGGGGGGATTCTGGGTAAACCAACTCACAGGATCCTTCTTAAAGGTAGGCCGGGGTGCTCAGGTATCACCCAGGGACGGTGAAGGATACGGCATTTGGATCAGATGTCCAGAGTGGGGGATTCTCTCTAAATGACAAGATTCTGGCTAAAACTAGGCAATGCAGGCTTGACAGGGGCGGACACTGAAGCCCAAGGTCAAAGCCTAGTTGAGAAGCGGGCTTAGAGGACCCTGACTAGAGTTTGGTCAAAGAGAAAGTCTTTCAGAGGTGAAATTATGAAGTGACTGAGACTTCTAATACCCATGCTCTTTTTTTTTAATCAAAGTTTATTCGAGTGACAATGGTTAGTAAAATTACATAGGTTTCAGGTGTACAAGTCTGTATTACATCATCTATAAATCCCATTGTGTGTTCACCACCCAGAGTCAGTTCTCCTTCCATCACCAACCCATGCTCTTTCTGTAACCAGCTCTGACTTCCAGTTATAAAGACCTACATTGCCCCTGGAATGGTGAGCAGCTTGAGAAAAGAGTTTTTTAGTTATTCTTGCATCTCGCGTAGTGAGCGACGCGGCACTTTGACCATTTGTCTGGTCAGGAGTTCAGTAAACAGAACAATGTGCCTTGGTGTCTGGGTTGCTCGCAGGAAAGCTTCCTAGAGGAGGTGGAAATAAATGCATGATGAGGTGAATAGACTCCACCATCTCATAACTTTGTAACAGTGTTCATTGTAGTTTGAACAATCAAAATCAATATTCGTTTTAAAGTGATATACACTACTTATGATTTAAAAAAAAAATGCCATAGTTCCTAAGACTAATCTAGGGCACATGTCTGAAGAAAAGCACAATTTTAAAAGATGGGAGTCTATTTCAGAATGAAGGCATAAGACGCGCTAGAAGCTGTAGCAAAAACTTCCCAGGGAGTTTTGAGGTTTTATTTTTTCCTAGCATGAAAAAGTGGGCCAGCTGCTAAACAGTTAATTGCTTTACTTCTGTCTGTCTTGATCACACTCAAGTGTGCAAAGAGACTGGAGGCTCTGAAATTTAATAAATGACCCTAATTCAAAATGTCTTACTGCAGATTCAGCTTGATAGAAAGCCAAGCTATTGTCATTACTTTAGGCAAACCTAATATATTAAATCCAAATTTAAAAAATGGATTAGCTAAGTGGTCATTCCTCACTTAACAACGTAATTCGTGGTGGTAAGTTCCCTTGTAATGCTTATAAATGTGATTCAGTTTATTAGAACCCTCTGTTTCTGCCACATTTCAAGGGCAGAGTACATTTGATAATCGTTACCCAACAAACCAGCAGTTTCAAATTTGTCACAATATTTGGTTGGACACTGTCCCAGGCCCAGAGGAAACAAAAAGTGGGTCAGAGTGGTCTCTGCACTCCAGGTGTGCGTGTTCCAGGGGCAGGGACCCCTGGGGGTAATCACCTTGCCCAGGCCTGGGGGACTGAGCTCGGCCTTTCTTCTTTGGCCCTCGTCTTCCTAGTTTGCTGTCTCCCCCACCTGCTGGTCCATCGGACAAACAAGCAGAGTTTATGTGGACGGAAAGCCCTGCTCCTCAGCTTCCTCTCTTCGGTTTGCTTCTCTGACAGGGAAAGCCTGGCATAATTAGGTCTGAGAGGAGTGGTCACGTTCTATTTTGTCCTTGATCCCACCCTGGCCAGTGGAGATGGTCCCCTCTTGACTCTGTGGCTGGCCTGGGTCATGCAGGTGACCTGGGTCATGCCTGGGTCATTCAAGCTATTCAAAGCTAAAACCTATGGGGCATTTCAGGGGATTAGTTTAACGAACCTACAGAAATATAGTCCGATGACAGATCTGGGGACATAGTGGCAACGTAAATAGTGTTTTTAAGAAATGGATGCCTCCAGTTGTAATGAAACCTGTATGGGAGAATCTGCTTAGAGAAAATGACAGAAGAAATGGGACTGAGCTGTTAGTTGTGACTCTAATTGTTTTCACACAAATATATAAGGAAAACCAGTCTTTGAGCTTTTATTTTTCCACCAACATGCCAAGGTCAAAGTGGATTATTCCCAGCATTTAAAAAAAAATCAGGAGGAGTTTACGTGTTTGTTTTTGGTGGGAGGGGAGGTTAGTTCTTTCTCTTCTTTTTCTTTTAAGGGATAATCTTCTATCTTTATCCCCTCTTTCTTACAGTGCTTTCCCTGGACCTTTTACTCTGATCTTATTTAACTTTTTATTGTAGAATTGGGCTGGAAAAGCGAGAGTTCAGCTTGAAAATCTTTGGATAGATACTGTTTTTTTAAATAAATGTTAAATACACACCACACTGTCTTTTAAAGAACATTTGTTTTTTAAGGGTCTTTGTGCATTCATCTAGGGGGAAAGAAAAGCAACCAAATCTGCTTTGTTCAAATTCCAAATTCTAGGGGAGCAGATTGTCACAGAATGTACAGTGATGAACTTCCAAAAAGGAAAACGGGCAGAGGAATCATAGGTATCTGTGGCACATGCTAGAAACATTAGTGTTTTGTGAGTAATAAATGGACCTTCTATTTTGGGTCAGATGCATCCTGCTTTGTAACAGTTTCTTGATTATTTCATGATTTTCTTTATGGAAAGGATCTCATAAATATTCAAATTCAGTGTGTGTCTATCCTGTTGATCCTGAAAACATGAAGTAATTTCATTCTGAGTGTCACATCAATGTGAGAATTATCACAAAACTAGAAATAGTTCATTTAAATGTCCACATCGTTTAATAGTTGGTTTTGGATCCAAGGCATAGTTTTTCCTTTTAAATTGATCACTTTATAGCTGATAATTTTAAATATAATATAGAAGCCCTGTAGAAAATACAGGGAAAGAATCTACCCTTTAAGTAAAGACGTATTTTCTCTCCTCGGCCCGTTGTTGCCTGGCATCACACAGTGATAAATAGTTGTTCAAATACAGTGTATTTATTTCTGAACTTTCTGCTGGTAGCAGTCCTTATAACATTGCGACAAATGGGGCCTTTGTAATGGTGATGGTTGATGTCCGAGTATAGTATCTAAGTCCAATTTTTCATTAGTTTAAAAAAACTTTTTGTCCTTAACACATCGATTTAAGTCACTCAACATCGATTCTTAAAAGCGAGAGCATTTCTGTGTTTACATAATTGCAACCTCAAGCATGCTTTATGGATTTCAGTGGGTGCTCTCCAAAACCTCTGTAAGTGGTTATCAAGGGTGGTTGTTGTCCTTTACAATATGAGGACCCCAAGAGCCAGGGAGCTTTTTACTTACACTGTGAGACAGCGTTGCTACTAGGCTGTTGCTGTATGTTTACTGGCTGCAATACCCAAGCCAGTTGCTACTAGGCTGTTGCTGTTCTTTACTGGCTGCAATACCCAAGGTACCTCTCTCTGGCAGAAATAGAATCGCCAAGTATCCTAGTATGCATAGAGATCTCCCTGTAGGAACCTTCAGGATCCATCTGGAAATGACGGCTCCGGAGGCACAAGACAAGGTTCTAATTGATCTTGACTTTTGTATGGGTCTGACCAAGTTACTCCTTGGAGGAGCGTACAGATTGTGAAGAAGTCTGACGATTCCACCAAGACAAGGCTGGGACCTTCGCTGTGAGAGACATTTATCCACCCCATTGGCCGGGACCCTGCCTCTGCTCTCGTTTTGTGCTTCAAGGCTCCTGGGTCCTCTTCTTCATCCCCCAGATTCCATAGTTTGACAGCTGCTGAACACTGTATCAAACTTCTTGTTACCATGTACAAATTTCCTGGTACCCCATACAATAGCAATAATTACTCTGTAGTATATAATTATAAAACATGATAAATGTATAAAAATGTTTATCATTATTATGGTAGCAGCAGCTAGTTTTAGATAGTGCTCGCTATGAATTAGGCCTGTTCTTGTTCTAAGCACTTACCTTTGTTAATACGTTTAATTCTAAAACGACCCTAAAGGCGAGTGCTAGCATTATCTCCACTTTACTAATGAGACATAATGAGGCGAAGGTCCTGGCCCAAGGTCACCCAGCGAGCACATGACAGAGGCAGAACCTGAACCCAGGCAGTGTCGTTCCCAAGTCTATAAAGAGGAGACGCTGATGTGAAGAATCTTAGAAATATTTTGGCTCTCGTATTAGAAAATTTTTTTAAGAGTTCCTCCTGTAGTGACAATTAGATAGGCATTATTTTATGTTCCCGTTCCTCTGTGCCCTCTGAGCTGTTTTTCTTCCATTAAACTGTTACTGTGTTCCATCAGGAACATCTGATCTTTCTAAATTGAGTCCCAACATTCATGCCTTACATTTCTATGCCTGACATATCTAGGCCTTGTATACATTTCTTAAGCATTAAGAAATAGGCCTCTGTCTATATGTGAAAATCTTATATTCAGATCAGTGCAATGAAATGTGGTAGAGACAGTAAAATATTAACAGTTTCAAATATGTGTGTGTTACTTTAAATTTAAGCCAGATTGATGAAAAAGAAGAGAAGCAATAATTTGGAATAAGAGAATGGCAGAAAAGTCAATTCAGTAAAATCTTCTCTTTCCATCACAAAACACGCCCTGCCTAGTTATTGACAGTTTACTCTGACGTTACACGGGGTCCTCAACAACAGCCCTCTAAGGTTTACCCCCATTTGCAAACATGGAAACTGAGGCTCAGAGGAACGAAATGTGACCGCAGTTGCAGCCCGTAAGAGGCAAAGCTGGAATGTAAATGGGTTTTGTCTGACTCCAAAGCCTGAGTTTCGTTTCTATACCTCACTGTCTCTCTGCCTCTAAAGAGAAGATGGTCCTTTTGGGCTCAGGAAATCAGTAGCTATCAGGGGGGCTGGTCGAGACGCAGTTAGTTGGAGACGGACTGGGAACTGTTGCCAGGAATAAAAGTCACTGAAGAATTAGAGCTGTTACAAAAAAGCTAAGCGGGTGGGGGGGTGGGGGAGTGGGGGGCGGAAATAGTTGTACATAGAAGGAAATAAAATGTGCAACCTTTAAAAGAGTGGGAATAGTGTTGGTAAAATATTTAGGGAGTGAGGAAGCTTCCAGTCAATTTACACGTATGTTTGAGTACGGGAATGATTTCCATTTATTACCACTCAGTGGCGATGTGTAAACCTACACTTTTTAGGAAAACTTTATGGCGCTAAGTGTCACTGTCACACCTGCATTTACTACATACATGTTGCATTTTGTTTGTTCCTTTGTTAGGCTTTCTCTGCCTTTCTTTTTTCTGGTACCATGCAATGTTAATGGCATTGATCTGGGCAGAGCATGATATTACTCACCAGTGTGGCACAAATTAGATTTATAACAAATGTATTCAATTTATCAGGTGTTAATAATGTGTATAATACACACACACACACACACACACACACACACACACACACAGAAACTTAGGTAGTTTATGAAGAGGCACAATTTTTTCACCGAGCACATGATTTCCTATCTTGAACACAGTGTGTGCAGTGAACACTACTTTGCCTCTAGGATTTGCGGTAGCATGTTTGTTCGTTTTCCCTGAGCCACAGGTGAGAAAGGAACCGGTTGCGTGGGGAGTGGCCACTTAGCAGGCCTCACTTGCAGTCACTGGTCAGCACCTCAGCAGTGTAAGCACTGGGAATGGACTGTTCTCAGAAAGTGGAAGCAGATCAGCCGTGAAGGGCATCTAGTTGGACATGGTAACACAGACAAAGGTGAGTCAGAAGATAAATAGCCCAACTCTCCATTCCCACGTCCAGTCGACTGGGGCCAAGTGTGAATGATGCACGTTCATCAGTAAGAAATGGGTGAAAAAGCATTCTTTCAGTAATGTCGTGGTCACAAGAATAAGCTCCCAGCATCCAGTCTCCTTTTTCCTCTCCGTGTGGACTCCCACCCGCAGATTCCGGGGCTTGCTGCATTTCTCCAGAGCTTGGAATCAGCAGCCCCTCCGCCAATGCCCCCGGCATACCTGAGGGAAGCCACAGTTCCCAGAAAGGCTCTGCCTGTTGCATCTCATAGCTTAATTATTATACCTAGTTAATGCCACTTAGAACATTGTCAGCTGTTGAGAAAAGGTAATTATCACTAGTCAAATGAAAAACACTTTTTTGGCTGCTTCCAGATACAGATTTTACTGGTACCTTGATACATAATGAAGCCTGATAGCAAAACTTTTGCTTGTCTCTTCTTCAAGCCACAGCTGTCTCCCTGCTAAATTCATCCCATCTGTCTTCCCTCCCGTAAAGCTGTAGGCAGTATAGCATAAGTACAGAAGCAGTTCAGTGCTATTTTGGATAAACATAGCTGAAATTTGAATCTTTGCCATTTGCGATGCACACATTTTGTTTTACTGCTGTAAAGAGAGCTGTCAAAATACAACTACATGGGTAATTTACTAAAATACAGTCACATATAAGGTTGATCAAAGAGAAAGCACGTTGGGTCAGACCGACTGTTCCAGTATGTCCCTGACCTCATGACGCCCTGAGTGCTGGCTGGTCAGAGAGGCACCTGAAGCCTTTGTTGTAATTCTGCAGCATGGTTTTCAGGAGTTACCAGTTCCCGGTAACTGTATGGCATGACTTGCAGAGTCTTTGAGAGGCTTTAAAAGTCCACTTTCTTAGTCTCCAAAAAATTCTGCATTAATGGGAAACATTTTCCTCTTTCTTGGCACATCCAGTTAGGTCTGAGCTGAATTACCATTCTACAGTGTTTTGAAGTGCATTGCACTGAAACCTTCGTTACCAGTGAGGCAGTCTACTTCATTTCCATCCCGTTCCTTACTTTGGGTTATCAGCGCATATAAATGTACCGGTGTGCATGTGTTTTAAATCGGTAATACACAGTCTTCTAGAGCCAGTGGAGAAGTTTTTTTCAATGAATTCCTCTTCTGAATTCTAAGACCACTCACTCACGCCTGGCCCATTCCCCGCACAGACATGTGTTGCTGTATTATTGTTCCCACGTGCAAAGGTCTTTTCTAGGCCCCAATGGGTTGTGACCTCTTTGACTGGAGGGGTCAGGATCTAACATATTTTGGTGGCCACTGTGACCAGAGCTCAGAAATGTACTTGACTTCTGTTTAAACAAAGGTGATTGAAACACATCGTCTTTGGAATGAGGCCATTACATGATTCCTTAATTCAAAGTTTGGGTTTAACTTGCCTCCTTTCCACCAGTGAGGTTTTTCTCTCCTAGCACTTTCCTAGAAGCATCTTTGCAAAATTCCCACAACTGTGGATCCCGTTAACAACTGTACCACCTCCCTGAAGTGAAATCTTGTCTGTCTTGCTCCCCAGTCTTCCCAATACCCAGTAGAAAAGACATTGCACATTGTTTGGCAAATATGTGTTGAACAGATGAATGAGCGAATAATAGTACAAGTGAATATTGTGGTATTTTCTTCACATTGCATTAAAGTCCCTGCCTCTGGGTCAGCTAGACAACACCAGCATATACAGCACGTATGGCATTTAAATAGCTTCAGCAAAATTACAGTGCTGCTGCATTTCCAGCTGCTGCCAATGAAATGGTTTTCCTGGAAAGTCCCCAAGGACTTATGTACCAAGGCATTGCCATCTTTCATCTAGTTTTCTTTTAGCAAACAGTAATAATAATAATAATAATAATAATAATAATAAATATACATATATGTGTGTGTGTGTATATATATATATATATATATATATATATATATATATATATGTATGTGCCAAGCTCTTTGGGAGGCAAAAGTAACATGACTGCTACAAATGCATCCAACTCTCTACTTCAGCTGAAGGTGGAAATGTCAGCTTTTGCCAGTGGCTCTTTGAAAGCCGTCTTTATAAAAAGGATAAACAAATCCTTAAATTTATGCTGTGGTGTCATCTGGTCCCAGGCCAACAGGTGCTTTAGAAGCACAGTCAGTCCACTAGGACGCTGTCCTTACAGTTCGTTCTTACACACGCACACTCACCCACACACACGTGTCCGGCACTGTGCTGGACGCTGTGAGCACTGGTGAGCCTGAGCCCCTGCTCGCAGGCAGCAAACGCCGTAGTGCAGGAGACGGACCATTACTTACGATGCACTGTGATAAGAGCCATAATGGGGGCACAGAAGAAGGAGCAGGTGTGAGGAGACCAGAAACAAGGAGTGATGCTTGACTCCCAAAGAGATGCAGGGTGTATGCAGAGAACAGAATAAGGCTCTTTAATAATATTCTTTGGGTTCCACACTTGGAGAGACCACTTTAGACTTAAGACCCAAGATGAGAAGCAGTGCAAGTTGAGACTATTCTGGCTGACCGCCCTTATATTCACGGCATGGTTCCGTCCCTTACTGGGCCTCCTGCCAGCCCAGCCAGCTAGCCTGGCGTGTTCCTGTGGCTGTCCAGCCCCCCACCCCACCCCCACCCCCACCCCATTCAAGCCACTTCCTGTAATGCCTGTACAGCACAATCCAATTACAGGATGGACTTACAGGCAGACTTTTATTGGGGGAGGGAAGAAATAATACACATAATCAAAAAAATATTATATTTAGGAACCTTACCCATTAAACTCACCAATTGATGAGTTTTGTGCATTTCTCAGCACTCCATCGACACTTTCTCCCCACCTTTATGATAATTCTAGAGCCCATGCTTTTGACTCAATTTGCATGGGAGGAACTGTCTGCTATCTGTGATAGAAAGGGTAAGAAGACCATTCTGCCAAAGGGGCACATGCCCATAAAGGCTGCTTAAATAGTAACAGTAACTGATGCAAACTCTCGGTATCCCCATGAAAGCCACTGAGGTAGGGGGCTGTTGTCCACAGAGAAGACTAGAACTAACCATTTATTCAGAACCTCGTGAAGAAAGTTGAGTTGCCACGGGTCAGGTCCTCCTGACCTGAGATTGCTAACATGCTTGGACCAAAATGGCCATCAAGAGCTGACAAGGCCCTGAGTGACAATCGAGCCTCAGAATAATACTTATTTTTGGAGATTCCAACTTAAAACATGTGGTGGTATTGGTGGTACTTAAAATTTTTTTGTCTGAGTGTTGTACACTTGTTTTGTAGTTATGCTAATTGTTTACAGGGAGCTTACGTACTTGTTCCCATCCTCGGGGGTGGGTTAGTTGCGATGTTATAAATTTTAACCTTGACATCTGCCTCTGTTTATGTTCATGGGAGGTCACAAATTATTGCGTCTGTCTAGCATTCAAGCAAATGACTACAGGTGCTTGGTGGATTCCTGTAGCTAGAATTTTTTTGGAAGGGACAAAGAGCAGTGAATAGTTGTCTGAGACTATACTTAATATTTCCTTGTGCAAGTAAGCCTGCTACTGCTTAGTTAACT
Organism: Rhinolophus sinicus; assembly: GCF_057876585.1. Lineage (NCBI taxonomy): Eukaryota > Metazoa > Chordata > Mammalia > Chiroptera > Rhinolophidae > Rhinolophus > Rhinolophus sinicus. The sequence goes on from NC_142506.1 coordinate 52,378,284, forward strand.
GAGATGCCAGGGAATTACTAAAAAAAAAAATCCAATTAATACACATTATTAAGCATATTTACACACACTGAACTATTTCAAACCAGTAATGCTGGAATAAAGACAAAATAATACTGTGTATTTACATAACAGCATAACACCTTTCATTAGAAAAATCGCAAGCCTTCCCTAACTTACTAAACTGCACAACACCCGGTGAGGTGTGTAGGAAGTAAGGTAGAACAATAAACAAGAAGTTGACGAAGGGAGGAAGGTAGTGTGCTCGCATCGTGTGACAAAGACTCCTTCCTGCTGGAGAAAGCCTTGGCGTTCAAGCTCAGGTCACCCCATAGTAAGGAAACAGATTGAAAGTACCTGTAAATATCACAGGTGATTATGGATTTCAGTACACTTCTTTATGCTGTTGTTTTGTTGTCTTTCCAACCCGAACTGAAGTCTGTAGTTTATTTGAATTGAATTGACTGGAGTGATGAACTGAAAAGATGCAGAATGAAATCTACACTGGACTATGACAGGGACCCCTCATCTGTCACTTGACTCATTGTTTAACTTCCCCTAGGCGCACCAAATATGATTTTCTTTATTTTTCCTCAGTCAGGACTTTTTTTTTTCTTTTTTTTTTTTTAACCAGAGTGTGACAAGCCATTCTCTGGAAATACCTAGAGGCAGCCAGACCCATGCTAGTTGATGGGAAAGGCGTTGGTGAGCCCTGGTCTCCTCCAGAAGGGTCAGGCTGTATGGGAACACATTGGAGCCCAGGCCTGCCTCACTGGCTGTACATGCAGCACATCCCGTACAGCCCAGCACTGGGAGCTCAGAGAGCTGCCCCTGACTTCTGTGGAACCCCCCAGGGAGGCCTGGAGCAGAGCAGGGGGCCAAGAGAACCCACATGAACATAAGAATAGCAACAGCACAATGGGAATAGCGCCGTTTGCATTTAGATTTTAAAACAGCCTATGTTAACATCTCTGAATGAATTTTGAATTTAATGTTCAATTGGAATTTCATGACGGTTCGTGCTGGATCGGTTATGCTGCACAGTGGATTTACTCACCTCCTCCCTTGAAGAAAAAGAGGAACTTTCTCTGTATAAGTCTTTCTCACAGTAAAGTCTTTTTTTTGGCTTAACCTTTCAGGTTTGTGGATAATTTAGGTATCACAGATACCCATGAAAGGGTAGCTTTCAGACACTATAATTTAAGTGTCTCTGAAATGTAATAAATAGAGCTTTGTCTGGGTTTTGAAAATAATGTTTTCTTCCCAAACAGCTGTTCATTTGTATTAACAATTTTCTCTGTCTCTAGAAAGGCAGCATTTCTTTTTTTATGTGTTATCGCTTCACCCTTTTCATCATATTAGCTGTGTTCAGTCAGCTGTGGTCTTGCTTCTACTATCCCTTGGCACCACGGGCAGAGGACAAACCTGATCGCAGAGGCTTCCAGAAGAGAAGATGCCCTTGTTTTGCCCTAGGCTATTCCAGGTCAGACCATCTCTTCACATCTTAGTGAGTGAGGCTGGCTAATTGCACCGCCTTTTCCGTTCACCTGCGACCATTTGGAAAAAGCACTTCAGCACCAAATACAGCATGAGTGATCCTTTGCCCCTGTCTTGAATTGGCAACGCAAAGCCTCCTTGGTTTCTCATTTTGGGGGTCGCAGTTAGCACCCAAAGTGGAAGTTTACAGGCTGTGGTGGATGCAGTGATCACTATCTATCAGCTCTGGCCACAGTGGCCACCAGAATATGTTATTAGATCCTGGCCCCTCCCCTCAAACAGGTCACAACCCATTTGGGCCTAGAAGAGACCGTTGCACGTGGGAAAAGAAAGCAGGAACATGTGTGCGAGGGGGAAATAATATATAATCTCCCAACAACCTTATGAGATAGATAGGTGGGACGAGTATTGTTAAAATTAGATTTTATTCTGAAGAAATTCAGGCTCAGAGAGGCTAAATGTCACCAAATTCCCATGGCTGGTAGGCTGGGCATCGGGTGCGTTCTGATCCCAGATGGCTTGGCTTGAGTCACCAGTTCTACCTCTTCCGTACTGTGTGAGTCGGGACAAGCCATTTAATGTGGGCCTAAACTTCTTTATAAAATTATGACACTTGTGTTATCTAGCTCACAGGACTGAGCGAGTTATTACACAGACATGTTCAGGACAGTGTCAGGCACATAGTAAGTGCTCAACAAACATTATCTGTGTGAGTTCCTACTGTGCGTGGCACGGGAAACAACGTGTCCTAGGAAATCAGGGCTCGTATTATGCTCTAGGAGGCGCGTGTTAAAAAGGACTTTTCAGAGTGGATAAGCTGGCTCAGGAAAGCATCCTCAAATCTGATAGAGAAAGGGCATCTTACCCTTTAGCAAAGTTAGAATAAAACAGCATTTTTGTTCTCGTGCCACAGCCCAGGACTATTCCAGCCTATCAAATTAATGAAGGACAAAGAATTTAAAATAGCTGCCTCTGGTGAACCTAGTCTCACTCTCAGTCGGACAGTTAATAGGCAGGTGCCTCCCAATGATGCTTTCAGGAATACTTTTAAGAAGCCTTCGAGATTTCTGTCCTTTAAGTTGGAAACCAGCGGGGCACTTACCCAGCACTAAATTCCAAGGAAACCATCCATTCACAGTCTGTTGTGCTCAGATCCCCCTGGAAACTGCTGTTGACCAATGACTAACAATGCGATAAACAGTTTATGAACTTGGGCTCACTGGAGAGATAGCCACGGCTTTTGTCTGCTCGTTCATTTATTTGCTTGTTTGACGTCCTGTTCTGCTGTGAACTGGGTTGGACTCAGCAATGAAATGAGGAGACTGGAAGCTGTGGGAGTAGAGGAGAGAACCAGTGGGGGCACTTGACCCTCAGTAATGAGTCCAGGTCCAATCGGATAAAGATGATGCGGGTGCTGGTTGGAATGGAGCTGAGGAGTTGAGAAAACACACCTGAGATTACCGCCCCTTGTCTAGAAGCTAGAGTTCATAAGAGCAGCTCTGAGGGTGTATTTGAAGAGTTGTCTGGATAAAAGCACATATGTGCACCATAAATCCAGATTTTGGTTGCCCCCGCTCCCGTTTCCTCATGTCAGCATCTGATCAGCCACCTCCAAATGTTCTAGCGTCCCTAACAGGTCATTTCGATTTGCAAGCCTTCAATTGGTAGTTAATTTTTATTGAAAGACTATCCTCTTGATTAAGAAATTTCTGACAACCTCCGTGATGTTAAATTAGATTCCGAATACATAATGACAGCTTTGTTGGTGTGTGTTTAAGTGTGTGATGCAGTCAGATGCATATGTCATGTCCTGCCATCTTAGAAAGAACACTTTGATGTTTGACGGTGCTGTCGGAGCACCCAGCATGAAGCTCTGCGTGAGTGTGCAGAAGCACGCAGGATGCTTGAACCCGGAGCCCTGATAGAACACGGCAGCTTACATGGAAATCGGGAAGGACAAGGATTTTTATGCTAGGAATTCCTTGTCAAATGTCCAGTAGCTTTTGGTACATTCCAGCCTTATGTGGTGTAGACAAAAGGGTACCAGGTTTCAAACAGAGAAATCTGGCTTTTAGGCCTGTCTTCACTAGTTCACAGCTGTTGTTAGGACCACGGGCTTGGGAGACAGACCTGGGACTGCGTTCTAGCTCTGCCACTTACTAGCTCTGTGAATCTAGGCAAGATATTGGTAACATCTCTTAGCTTCAGTTTCATGGCTATAAAATGAGGACCATAATGCCTTCTTCAGAGGGTGGCTGTTCTGATGACAAGATGGCTGGAAAAGCACTTAGTGTTGTAACTGCACATACGAAGGGCTCAAAAAATAGTAAAAATAAAATAATAGTAATGGCTCATGTCGCTTTACTTATTTTATTATTGAATCTCAATTATGTCTTTCATCAGCTAGAAGAAACTCTTCCTACATTCCCAGTCTGTTGTCAGAGTTGAATGAGCTAATGTGTGTGGAAACACTTGGTAAATGCTCTCACACACTATTAAAAATAATCACAAGAACAATTGTATTTTCATTTACTGAGAATTGACTCAGTGCCAGGTACTTCACATACTCTCTCCAGGTCTCACAAGAATCCTGTGAGGTGGGTAGAACCCTTTTATAACGGAAGTGAAACAGGCTTGGAAGAATTTGCCTGTAATCACGCTCAGATTTCAACCTAGATTTTTTTTTTTTAATTCAATCTCATCATTCTACTTAGCCACATCTCAATGATAAGAATAGAATTGTTAATAATAGTTTGTTGTTCCTGCCGATAATAGAAATCGAGCTCATATCACCTAGTCTGGGCTGTTGTGTCATCATTGAGGAGTATGGCATACACTGTACGCGTTTTATATGAAAACGTACAATTTTTATGAAATACATTTAATACTCATTCACAGATTTACACAGACACCCACTCACGGAGGCCTCGGCGATGAGGGAAATTCCAACGAGAAGGACTGTGTCAGCAAGTCCTAGGTTATGGCAGAGAGGTTGGAATAGATTCGCTGTCCCCAAGGTGACTAACCTGAATGGACTCGTTCTGATATTTTCACTGTGCTGGTCAGTGCTTCTTTAGTCACTCCTCATGTTTTTATACATCAGTTACATGAATTTTCATTCATACTGTAGATTACAAGTAAACGGAATTTACATTTTGATGCCCCTGCCCGCATACAAATTGTAAGTGGCTTATTGCTCACCAGCTAACAGTGATATCTGCTCAGGCTGGCTTCCTGGACCCCGAGCGTATGTATCCAGGAGGAAATGCACCTGTGTATGTGTCCCTGCACCAGCTGGAGGACACTGGCATGGGCTTTGAGTCTGGCACTTCCTGGCTGCATAGCTTTGTTAAAGTTTTGTGGGGCGTTTTCTCCTGTTAATTTTCTGTTTCTTTTTTTTTAATCCCTCTAAGCCTCAGTCTCCTCATCTGTTAAATTGGAATAATAATACCTACCTCTCAGAGTTACTAAGCAGGTAAAGGGATGTTTTATTGAACGTGCTCAGCACTCGGGATATGTCGCTTCCCTTTCCACTCTTGATCTTGGGGGATAAAAAAAAAAGGCCTATTTCTGCAACAACAGAATGTTTGCTTTGTGTTTTTGCTGTCTTATAGTCCCACAGACTTGGGAAGCCATGTAGGGTCAACTAACACATAATTCGAAGAAAATGACAAGAAGACCAGAAACTTAGCTTTTCACCTGTGATGGGGATATACCATCAACAGGGCTGTCCCACCTGCAGTGCCCTCCAGCCAGGTGTGGAGCAAACGTCCCAGCTGCCCCGATGAGGCAGAGGCTGCCCCTGAAGTCAGGATCCTGGTCCTGACCACGTACATGTGTCTGCCAGGTTTAACTTTTAGTTTGGAAGAAACACATCATTTTTACCTGTGTCTTTTGGACTCCTGGCCTGACAGACTATTTTAGAATATTCTTCTAACCCTCCCCCCACCTCCAACTGCTCTGTTACAAATGGCCAGATTTCAGTCATCAGGAGAGTAGAATGTATTATTTTTTTGCAGCCTGTCTTACTGGGGGCCGGATTCCAAGGACGCAGCCGTGTGCTCACAGGCCAGGAGAGCCAGGATTTCGACAGTGTCAACAATCTTTGCTCATCATACCAAAAAAGCAGTGTGTCGTGCCGACTCATTAGCATACAGCCGGCAGTGCTTGCTAACAAAGCAGGCTCTGGGTATCTGCTAGCTTCTCAGCTCATCCTCTTCCTTGACCAAAAAGAGGAAAAATAGCTTCAGGCAAGGGTGCTGGCCCTCTCCTGCAGGAAGAAAGCCTCACAAGGATACTCAGAAGGAGTGCTTTGAAGTGGTTTTTCAAGTAATCAGCCTTTGGAGAGAGGACCCCATCCATCCTTTGTTTTTCTAATCTGGTTTTAAATCGTTGACAAGCAAATAAACTGCCAGGTTGTCTAGTTAAAAATGATCCAGGCCTGAGTCATTTCTATCATCCCTTTAATAGTTTTGTTTAGTTAGAAAGCTGAAAAAGAAATCACTACAGAGGCAGAGGTACACACACACATGCCCTCCTCTCGGGCTGTCTCTCTCGCCCTCTTTTGTTGGGGGGATGGAGGGAAGAAGAAACGTACAAGCAGATGTGCTGCTAGATCTACAGGCTTCTGCCAACCATATGGCATCTTAAAGAAAGATGGTTGGAGCGTCTGGATTAGCAAAGAGTCGGGATGGGAAGCCATGTGTCGTGTTGGTACAGGCAGTTGTCTGAGCTCTCTCTAAATGGCTTCAGGAGATTGTGTAATGGAACAAATGGTCCTGCGAGCCCAGGAACAGCCTTGCCGCTGCTGGAGAGGCAATTGGCCCTCAGGCGGGTACTGCTTCCCTCCCCCCTCCCCCCTCAGTGTTCTGTATTCTTCTTTTAATGTTCTTCGAACTCTGAGATTGACTCAGAACTTTTCAACTTCTAATCACGCTCCTGGGTTCTGCCCACCTCTGGGTCGGCCTGCCTGTTGTCTGTCTCCGACCTGGTAATTAGGAATGCTCTCCTGTTCCCTGTCCCTCTGCAGGGCTTCAGGCTCGGCAAAGCCCTTTCTCAGGGAGGCAGCCCAGCAGTGGGGGGATGTGTCCTCCCACCAGAAGTTTCAGAAACCCCAGCAGATGGAAAATCTTTTCTTTCTCAGTGAGTCCTCCGAGAGTTTTATGTGGTCCCAGGTGGTGAGCACTTGAGAGACGTGTCCCCTTTGCTATATGGGACCTTGTGTGTGGCATTTTAAACAAAATTATACTAATTGTGTACCAGTGGACTTTTAGGTCACGCAGGCCATTTACTCAGCGATTTGAGACCCCACGATGCCACTTCCCAGTGCAAAGTGCAGATGTGAGTTTAATAATTGAGACCCTGTGATCCTGGTAGCACATCGGTGGAGTTCCAGACTGAGGGCAAGTGCGCTGACCATTCGTGTGTTGAGAGGCTGAGGCGGAAGGAGCCCTGAGACCCCCCAGTGACAGCAAATCTTTCAAGTCTGTTCTCTTAGCCAAGCTCTTTGGACATTTCAGCTACATTTGAGGGCAAGCTGATCTTATTTTTTCCCTGCACATACAGTCAATATCTGCAGCTATTGCACATATAGACAATATCTGCAGCTGCTAGAAAAGTTAGGTCCACCTCCTCAGTGGGATAGATAACAAACTCCGAGGCTCCAGGTGAATTATAAATGGTGGTTAACGGAAGGGGAAGCAAGCAGTTGATTCTGTCAAAGAACTGGTCCATTTATCCGACCAAATCATCCAACCAGTTTGAATGCAGAGGCCAGTCGGGTCAGTGGGAGTTGCTCATCAGTGCTCCTTCGTGCTGCACACCAAGGAGAAAAGGGCACCGGATGGCAAGGGCTCCTGGAGGGTTTTAGTGGCTACCTCCCTTCTCACAGGCAGTGAGCCCACCTTAACAGCCATGGGAGATGGGATCCAGTAAGAAAGGCAGCCCCTGGGTTAAAAGTGAGTTAGGTGTGGCCATCTGGAGGAAATACTAGGGATCTATGTGTCTACTCCAACTTTCATCCAAGGTACTTTGAGCAATGGAAATACATTCTAATTTATTTTGCTGAGTAAACACGGAAAGGCTTCCCCCGAAAAGAGAAATAAGTGAAACCTAGGGCAAGTGTGACTGCATCCCAGTAGATGAAAAGGGCACAGGGCCTGGAGATCTGAATGTATCTTCAAACTGTTATGTTTATGAACTTGTGGCTGAGACACATGATTTGTACCGTCTTAAACAAAGTCATCTGAGAATCATTTGAAGATTGGTACCAACTTCTTTCATCAATAACTGTTTTCTGCAGGGATAAAGATGTCACCCAGAAATTTCAGATAAAGTGCTATTTCATTTTTGTGAATTCTTTGTACTGGTATTTAAAAAAACGATTCCTATCGTATATACATAGGTTAAAGACACATTCCTTTTTTCAGAGCTTGTTTCATTCTGAACACATTAAGTGTTAGGATATTCTTCCTTTGTCTTCTGAATTTAGGGTCTGGAGGGGCAGTGTCTATTGAAAGCATAATTTTGATCATCTCCCAATTGGAAGAAATTACCACTTTAATCTTTTTTACCTTCCAAGTACATGGGCTTAAATTTGTCAGCATTAGAATCTCTTGAAACAATGCAATTAAACTGCGACATATTTCCTAACAACCTTAATTAAGACAGTAACTGAAAAATGTAGATTAACAGAAGTTACTGTTTTTATCAACATATTTTTCTCTCTCTTTCCCGCCACTATCACATCCTCCTCCCCCTCCCCCTTTTTGCTTTAAATGTCTGATGTCAGTTTCATCCACATGTACATTATGCACATGGCACAGAAGAAACAACATAAGAAATTCTCTTTTAATTCTGAGCTGTATGCCCAACGGCCACATGTACTGTCTGTTACATGTCTCTCCTTATGAGTTCATGCTGGGAGTTTCTTTTTAAACGCAAAGTGTTTCTGAAGGGAAGAGTTCAGGTTGGGCAAATTGTGTTAGAAAAATTTCACTGTCTCCTAGCGAAATTAATATACTGATTATTCTTTGGGGGCTCAGCCTCCCCGCGTGTGCAACAGTTCAAGAGAGTCTGGGAACTGAAATATGGAGAACTCCAGAGTGAGCAGAGATAAAGGATGGGATGTAGGGTTTAGAAGTGAAACTAATGGTAACTTTGTAAGGAACGAGGGGTAATTCAAGTATAAGCAACTGTGTCATAAAGCAGCACTCAAAACATTTTTATGGAATTAAGAAGTCCTGTTTTGCAGGGCACATTTAAGGATTGATCATAAAAATCAATTCAGTTATTGGACGACAATCGGAAAAAATAAAGAAATGTCATTCTCAGCACCATTTAATTTTCACTTCTCTGAGTTCTTAAGACCTTTGCCAGTTTCAATTATGTCACATGAGAAGCTTAATCACTAACATAGAAATTAAAACGGGTCGTAATATTTCTCTGTCCTCTCCATTAGCCAAGATTTTTTTTCCTGTTTAATTAAAATTTGAATCCTCCGTGATCATCAACAAACAATGATTAATATTTTTGTTTACAAATAAGAAATTAAAAATAAGAAAAGCACGCATCACCTTTCTCATCACAAGGAAACCAAAATTTTTTTTCTCACTGCTTCTCAGGGGAAGGAAACTGGGACGTGAGCTCGGAGTTAATGAAGCTTTCACCCATCACCTTCCCTCAACTGCCATCTCGGTTTAATCCTCTCCTCCTGCCAAAGTCCAGAGGCCCTGCGAGCACCCGCGGAGCCCCGGAGCCAGATGCTCCGCACCCCGCCCCCGCACCCCGACCCCACGCCCGTGGCTGCCCTCCAGGTGCGGGCGCCGCCGCTCGGAGGCGCCGGGCTCTCCCGCGGGGCAGCGGGGTGCTTGGCCCAGCCGCCCGGAGGTCCGGATGGGCGGGGACCGCAGCGGGCACGCGGCCGGCAGGGCCCGTCGCGGGGCGCTCGGAGCCTGAGCGCAGGAGAGCGGTACCCCGAGCCCCGGCGCGCCCGAGGTGGCTGGGGGAGCAGGCGCGCGTGGAGCTGAGACGCTTCAACCTGCAGAGAAGCACAGTCGCCCAGCAAGGGGGTGGGAGACGCGCTGGGAGGTGTTTTGTTTCTTTGATGGGTGGGATCTTTGGACGAGCTGGGCACCGGCAACGGCTGGTCCTGAGCACACACAACCGCTCCTAACTCGTCAACTGGATTTCACTGAAACTCTAAGCCGAAACCTTTTGTTGGTAGCGTGGGCGAGAAACCTATAAGTACCTGCTGGTTGGCAGTTGCTCTTTTCTAAAGCAGGAAATTATCTCTGGGGTGACTAGTATGGGGGGGGGGGGCTCCACAGCCGGTGGGTCAGGGGCTGGGAGGATGGCGGTGTCCTGCCCCACACCTCTGACAACTGTGGTAGGCAGCCTGTGCAGAGAGGCTGTCTCCAGCCCTCCCTCTACCCCCCCACCCCCACCTACCCCCGGGCACACACCCCAGAGCCCCTTATGGCCTACAGCCCCTCACCCCCCTGTTGTAACTGGCTGTCAGGGCAGTTGTTTCCACTGCCTGAGGCCTGCCTTCTCCCCTAGCAATCTCCAAGGGGCTGGCAGGGAGAGATTAAATGCTGTATGGATGATGTTAGCATGTCGGAGGCTTTTTTTCTTCTTAAAATCTGGGCACTGTTGCCTGCAGGGGATTCCTAGTCTACACAGCAGGTGCTCACCAGGAGTGGGGTGCATGCCTGGGAGCTGTGGCCTGTGCGGTGAGGGGCTGGGGTACAGTGGGTAGAGCGCTGAGCCCCCTGCCAGGGGTGCCCCCTGGTGTGATGCCTGTTATCTTCCAGAGCAGCCCCCGCAGGGCCTCCCCTCTGTGGCCCCTCTGCTGCTCTTACTCAGGAGACCTTAATTTCGGAAAGACGTGTGTTTTGCTCAGTTAGGAACACTGACAGCTCCTGCCTGTAAGAGGTAGGGCCCCTGACACTCGCTGAGATGACCTGTGGTGACTGTCCCAGCCCTCAGAGTGAACCCCTTCTCCCTGCCATCTCCAGGGCTGAGTGTCTTGTATATGGATGGTTTCTGCTGGCAGCACGTACGAGTTGATTGATGACAGAGATGTGGGGCTAGGCTTTCTCATTCCAAAGCAATCTTAATATTTGTTCTTTGTCACCTTCCTCAAGGCCACAGTGGTCTCCTAGGCTACATGGAGCATTTTGGTTACTTGAGCCACTTAAAAAAAAAAAAAATAGAGTAAGGAGGCTTGGAAGCCTAGACTGGTTCTCTTGCCACTTCTTAAAATTCAAAATCCCGCAGCCCAAACATTAAACAATTGATTTTGTTGGTTCCCTGTCCACCACGATGGCACGTAACTGGGCAGGATCGGACTCTCCTGCTGTTGGAGCCCACTAGAAACCAAATGAGCCCCCAGCAGGCCGCCTCACTGATCTGCCGTGGACCTTCTAGCTAGAAGAGTTATGCCATCATATTATCCCAACACTCATCACCGTGTGGAGGACCCCCTTTTACTAAATGATTTATTACTCTTAGCAGAATTCCTTTGGCTGCAGATTTTATTTCTGAGTCACTCTGTTCAGCTCAATTGGTCGCCTTCAGTTACCGTGGCAACCAGCAGATGGGGTTCTTTGACAAGGGTCAGCGGGGAGGCTGCCTCCATATAGACGGCAGAGGAGCTAAATAAAAAGCTTGCAGCACTGACAGTTCTGTAGTGGATGGCCAGGAGTCGTTATCAAATTACTTGCATTAAAACCTAATTAAGATGTGTGCCGGTAAGTGCACTGCAGTGATTGAATCTGGTGACTTAGCTGCCATGGGCTCACTCTTATTCGATCACACCTCTGTGACCAATTTGACTACCCCAGGGATGATCAAATGTGAAGGAAACAGAGGGAAACCTCACTACAGTGCAGAACCTGACGTCCTCCAGGACCACTCCCGAGGGGTCTCGGCCCTGGAAACACCAGGAGGCCATGCTTAGAACAGAATCTGCCTGCAAACACCACACCATGCTGCAAAAACCCGAGCAGGCATCTGGGCAAGACCCCCATGCATCCTGATAGTTCCAGGTCCTCTTCTAAGAGTGTGGTTGCTTTCATTGCAGCTAGCACTCATCAAAATAAAATGGGTCTTTTAATTGTCCCAGATGACAGGGTACTAAATAGATGTGACAACTAAATGCAAAGGATCTTTTCTGGAAGGAAGAAGAGGGACATTATTAGGTCAACTGACAAAACTGGAATTCAGTAGTTAGATGAAGGTATCATAGCAATGTTAAAGTTACTGTGGCAACTTTATATATTTGATACATAAATGTATGAACTTTATATAGTTGAGAGCATATTATGGGCATATGACCGTATCTTTATCATTAGGAAGTAAACACTGAGGTCTGAGAGCAAAGGACAATAGTGTACATAATGTACTGTCAAATGATTCAGAAAAAAATATATGTATACATACAAATAAACATACATGGAGAGAGAATGAATAAAAAATGGGGCAAAACGATAACAATATGTGAATTTGGATAAAGGGTATGCGGGTATTCTTGGTACTATCCTTGCAACTTTTTATAAGTGTGAAATTACTTCCAGATAAACAGTTTTGAAAAAGAGGGTGCTTACGTTTAGGTGGGGTATGGTATGAGACGCAGTGTGTTTTGTTCTGCGAGTGCTTCTAAACGGCCTTGAGCCAGATGTGGCCTGGATTCTACTCTGCAAAGATTGTGATTTTCAGCAGTTTTCATTCCTCTGCCCTATTTTTCTTTGCACGGGGTGGGGGGATGGGAGGGTGCTGCACTCACCACCGCTCTACTTTTGCTTTAGAAAGAGCTGGTTAAAGGTGCCTGAGGCTTAAGGCAAATGCTCTCCTAGGTTCTTCAGGAAACCTTGAGATGCTTGACATGCCAGCACCTGTCCCTGCTTTTCCATGGTACCAGGCTCCTTTATTCATGCCCAGCCTTCCCAGGCCAGACAGCACTTGCTCTTGAAGATTCCAGGTAGCGCCGTGCGGCAGATGTTCCCACGTGAGCTGAGGTGGAAGCTCTTATTAAAGCAGTGGGTCTGAGAGCCCAGGTGACACTGTGGGAGGCTTCAGGGTGCTGTCCCTGTGCACTGGCAGCCTGTTCCCTGAGGGCGCTGCAGTTAGGGGAGCCTACCAGCCCCAAGTCTCTCAAGGTGATCTTTGGAGTTTCCGGCCTCCTTCCCATTTCTCCATCTTTCCTGCCAACACCCGCCTGCAGACCAGGTCCAGATCCAGTCCGCAAACTGGTCAGTGACGATAGGAGACAGAAACTGAGAGTGCTTAGACATTTTTATAACAATTGGTGCAAACAGCATTTTTATTGTATTTCACAAAACTCAGTCGGTAATACAGTGGAAGTTCAAAAAGAACAAAAAAACAGAACCAAACTGATTCTCTTTAATGAGCTAGTGGAAAAGCACTTGTCTGGAGAATTTCCTTCTTTTTCCCACACCCTTAGGTCTCAGAAAATGATTCTGTGTCAGCCGTTTCCCAGGAAGTTGGCTATTGTGTTACCTTTGTCCAGGTCCTTGCCTGAAATCCTTATTTTTACGTGTGGACTAGAAGTCAGGCGCTTTTTAAAAAAGGATTTTAAAATGCTGCAAAGAGCACTGGATTTAGAGTCAAGAGACATGGGTTCCAATCCTAGATTTACCACAGACAGGCTGTGTGACGTTGGGCAAGTCACTTGTACTCTCTGGGCCTCAGGTTCACCGTAAAGGGCTGCACTGAATGACCTCCGAGGTGCCTCTCAGCTCTAACACGATGACCCTGCTCTACTTCCACAGGCAGCCAAGGCTGATTGGAAACTTGAGAGAATGGAAAATTAAAGGGGTACTACAAGAATGTAAATTATCTTTATTGGAAATGTAAATTCACCCCAGAATCGCTTGATCCTTATAGAGTGAATTACTTCTATTAAAATCATGATTGAATAGGATGGCTTTGGGCAAAAGAAATCTAAATGGCAAACCAGCCATTGAAACTGCCTTAATTTTCTAAGTGAGGGTAACTGGCTGGAATGTGTTCCAGATCCCTAAGCACGTGGCTTCTTCGTGCTGATTCTGTGTGACCACATTAACGAGATGGAATTATGTAAAATGTGGCAGCAATTCTCGGGTATTGGAACAAAGTATGCAACTTTAAATTAATATGGCTTATTCACCAAAATTAATTACCAAGAGCAGTAATTACGGTAATTGGGTTTTCAAACTTCAACTTGGACGCCTAGGTGTATTATTATGAGGAGAGAGCTGACAGTGTTTGAAGGCAGGAACATGGTCAAATTCTGTAAAGTCACAGTATTGTACAGGTTTGGAGCTGAAAGATAACCCAGTCATCCTCTAACCCAGAGGCTGGCAAACTTGTTCTCCAAAGGGTCAAGTAATAAATGTGTGAGGCTCTGCGTGTGGCCATATGTTCTCTGTCGCAGCCACTCAACTCTGCCGTAAGACTACGGAAGCCACCACAGAGGATGCTCCAAGGAGCGAGCGTGGCCGAGTTTCAATGAAAGTTTACTTAGGGGCACTGAAAGCTGAATTTCATAGAATATTCACATCACAAAAATATTCTTCTTCTTTCAATTTTTTCCCAATCATTTCAAAATGTAAGAGCCATCCTTACCTCACAGTAGACCAGGCTGGGTCTGGTGTGTGGTGTGAAGTGTGCTGAGCCCAGCGCCAACTTACCCTCTCATTTCACATGTGAGGAAACTGAGATTCAGCGCTCACCTGATTTACTTAACTTTTCATGACTGACTCCAGAACTTTGGAGTAGACTGGAATAGTTTTCATGTAGGCAGTTGGCTGTTTTGGTGATCAGAATTGGAGCCACACAAAAAAGAAATTCTCCAGAAGAACTTGTTTTGTATGTACGATTAACATTGGGAATTGTGCACCAGTGGTTCTTAAACTTGAGAATTCACCAGAATCACCCAGAGAGAGGGCGTATTGAAGCATCCACCGCTGGGCCCCCGCCCGGAGTTTCTGCTTCTGTTTCGGGAGGGTGGTCTTCATGTCTCAGCTTTAGAAATGGAGAAGCTGACTTTAGAGAGATCAAGCCTCTTGTCCAAGTAAAGTAGGTAATTTGTGGTGGGATTTTGAAGCCATGTCTCCTGGTTCCAAGTTCAATACTCATTCATTCATCTGTCCTAGGATTCTTTTCATGAAAAGCCAAATTTCAATGGCATAGTTGAAATTACTTAATTTATACATTATGCTCTTTCAGGAACAGAGTTGTTACATAGTAAAGCATCCTGATACTATGGATGAAATCACAGGTCTTATATCTGGTGTAAATATCGTCCTTTGGTAAAGGGGTTCACTCATTCTGACACATTATCCAGCATGGTCTAAGTGGCAGGCTGCTTGCTGGATGCTGAACAGGTCCCGTTCCCGTCCTTGAGGAACCCACAGCTTGTGGGAGAGGCTAAGTAAGTGTGGGTGGGAGCACAGGGGCGATGGGAGGATAGATGGGCTGCAAAGGGTCAGAAGGTTCAGGCGACTGGTCTACAGAACTGGGAGGCTGGGCTGTGTTTACTGAGAGGAAGGAGGCAAGGAGGTGGGAGACAGGTGACTGGGGAGACCCCACCCATGCGAGAGGGGCGCAGAGGGAGGAGTGTGCCATTGTGGCTGGGTAAGCTCCACCCCTTCTAGCTGCCTGAGCCTGGGAAAACGTCTGACTCCTCTGGGCCTTGCTTTTCTCGTGTCAGGAATGATGCAGGTGATAATAATGCAGACAATAGGAACTCCTACCATGCGGTATTGTTGGGATTAAATCACTTAATAAATATGAAGTGCTTACAATGCTCCCTGGCGCATAGTACATGCTCAGTAAATATTAGAGCGTTCTGCTGGGAGTAGCAAAGAACGGAGTGCATGTTTTACAGTTGGAATAATTGCACCTTTTAAATCCATGTGTTGGTTGAAACATGTTCTTCATTTCCATGAGGAGGCCCCTCTCCCAGGGAAATTGTGGGTCTGAGCATTTTGAGAACACATATCAAAGAAGGGGAAAGAAAATCTTTACTGTAACCAGAATGACCAAAGGAAAGGATTCTGATCAGAAAATATTTCAGGACAAAAGACATTTTACCACCGGAAAAAACAAAAACAAAAACCCACCATAGTCTGTATGAAGCTCCCAGGAGGTGAAACTGTTGAGTGAAACTGTTGAATGAAACTAAAACCTCTAATCAAAACACTTATAGGCTATGGACCGTCTCTGGAGAAAGAAGGGGTCTGGCCTGGAGACGGAAACGGGGAGTGGCCCCGCAGTACGGGTCCCAGGTTCACAAGTGTTCATTTGATTATTATACCTCATAACTTATTTATACACTGCATATATTTTGTGTGTATCACATACAACATAAAAAAATTTAAATATATGTATTCACTTGCTTTCACAGTATTCATTGCAAACGAGTGTCTGAAGCATAGGACCAGAGCTGGCAGCTTGCACTGCTTCTGTTTTGCATAAGATTCCACTCAGCTCTATAAAGTTGTTTTGTATTTCACCACTTGCTCCATCTTACTTAAAGTCTTGCATATTAAAAAAAAAAAAAAAAATGTTGGTTCTGATCATGCCTGCGGGGTGTGACGGAGAGGACGGCTGTTGGACCAATAGAGACGTGCGGGGCCCAGCACACTTACCAGCCCCTTTCATTGCCTCTGCATCCTGGGCTTTAGGAAGACAGGCGTGTTCCCATGGTAACCGCTGCCCCTGCCGCCTGTAATGCCTGGGGAGCCTTTGCTGACCACTGTACCCAGCATGGGTACAGCCGCTGTTCTTCCCCAAGAGGCCCCAGTGCTGCCCAGCGGTGACAGTTATGCACCACAGGCCCTTAAGGAAATGGACCTGTAAGCAGGTAACTCCAGCCTTGGTGCAGAGTGGATGGAAGTGGCCTTCCTCGTGGGCTAGCTGACCCTGCTGAGCCCTGTGACAGCCGGGGAGCAGCAGGCACTTCATGGGCACGGAGGGCCTCCCCCCCCCCACCAGTGCTTCATGGGCACGGAGGGCCTCACCCCCCACCAGTGCTTCATGGGCACGGAGGGCCTCACCCCCCACCAGTGCTTCATGGGCACGGAGGGCCTCACCCCCCACCAGTGCTTCATGGGCACGGAGGGCCTCCCCCCCCCCCACCAGTGCTTCATGGGCACGGAGGGCCTCCCCCCCCACACCAGTGCTTCATGGGCACGGAGGGCCTCCCCCCCACACACCAGTGCTTCATGGGCACGGAGGGCCTCACCCCCCACCAGTGCTTCATGGGCACGGAGGGCCTCCCCCCCCCCCACACCAGTGCTTCATGGGCACGGAGGGCCTCACCCCCCACCAGTGCTTCATGGGCACGGAGGGCCTCCCACCCCCCCACCAGTGCTTCATGGGCACGGAGGGCCTCACCCCCCACCAGTGCTTCATGGGCACGGAGGGCCTCACCCCCCACCAGTGCTTCATGGGCACGGAAGGCCTCCCCCCCCCACACCAGTGCTTCATGGGCACAGAGGGCCTCCCCCCCCCACACCAGTGCTTCATGGGCACGGAGGGCCTCCCCCCCACACACCAGTGCTTCATGGGCACGGAGGGCCTCACCCCCCACCAGTGCTTCATGGGCACGGAGGGCCTCCCACCCCCCCACCAGTGCTTCATGGGCACGGAGGGCCTCACCCCCCCACACCAGTGCTTCATGGGCACGGAGGGCCTCCCCCACCCACACCAGTGCTTCATGGGCACGGAGGGCCTCCCCCCCCCACACCAGTGCTTCATGGGCACGGAGGGCCTCACCCCCCACCAGTGCTTCATGGGCACGGAGGGCCTCACCCCCCACCAGTGCTTCATGGGCACGGAGGGCCTCACCCCCCACCAGTGCTTCATGGGCACGGAGGGCCTCACCCCCCACCAGTGCTTCATGGGCACGGAGGGCCTCCCCCCCCACCAGTGCTTCATGGGCACGGAGGGCCTCACCCCCCACCAGTGCTTCATGGGCACGGAGGGCCTCACCCCCCACCAGTGCTTCATGGGCACGGAGGGCCTCACCCCCCACCAGTGCTTCATGGGCACGGAGGGCCTCACCCCCCACCAGTGCTTCATGGGCACGGAGGGCCTCCCCCCCCACCAGTGCTTCATGGGCACGGAGGGCCTCCCACCCCCCCACCAGTGCTTCATGGGCACGGAGGGCCTCCCCCCCCCACACCAGTGCTTCATGGGCACGGAGGGCCTCCCCCCCCCACACCAGTGCTTCATGGGCACGGAGGGCCTCCCCCCCCCACACCAGTGCTTCATGGGCACGGAGGGCCTCCCCCCCCCACACCAGTGCTTCATGGGCACGGAGGGCCTCACCCCCCACCAGTGCTTCATGGGCACGGAGGGCCTCACCCCCCACCAGTGCTTCATGGGCACGGAGGGCCTCACCCCCCACCAGTGCTTCATGGGCACGGAGGGCCTCACCCCCCACCAGTGCTTCATGGGCACGGAGGGCCTCACCCCCCACCAGTGCTTCATGGGCACGGAGGGCCTCCCACCCCCCCACCAGTGCTTCATGGGCACGGAGGGCCTCCCCCCCCCACACCAGTGCTTCATGGGCACGGAGGGCCTCCCCCCCACACACCAGTGCTTCATGGGCACGGAGGGCCTCCCCCCCACACACCAGTGCTTCATGGGCACGGAGGGCCTCACCCCCCACCAGTGCTTCATGGGCACGGAGGGCCTCACCCCCCACCAGTGCTTCATGGGCACGGAGGGCCTCACCCCCCACCAGTGCTTCATGGGCACGGAGGGCCTCACCCCCCACCAGTGCTTCATGGGCACGGAGGGCCTCCCCCCCCCACACCAGTGCTTCATGGGCACGGAGGGCCTCCCCCCCCCACACCAGTGCTTCATGGGCACGGAGGGCCTCCCCCCCCCACACCAGTGCTTCATGGGCACGGAGGGCCTCACCCCCCACCAGTGCTTCATGGGCACGGAGGGCCTCCCCCCCCCCACACCAGTGCTTCATGGGCACGGAGGGCCTCCCCCCCCCCACCAGTGCTTCATGGGCACGGAGGGCCTCCCCCCCCCCACACCAGTGCTTCATGGGCACGGAGGGCCTCCCCCCCCCACCAGTGCTTCATGGGCACGGAGGGCCTCACCCCCCACCAGTGCTTCATGGGCACGGAGGGCCTCCCCCCCACACACCAGTGCTTCATGGGCACGGAGGGCCTCACCCCCCACCAGTGCTTCATGGGCACGGAGGGCCTCCCCCCCCCCACCAGTGCTTCATGGGCACGGAGGGCCTCACCCCCCACCAGTGCTTCATGGGCACGGAGGGCCTCCCCCCCCCCACACCAGTGCTTCATGGGCACGGAGGGCCTCCCCCCCCACCAGTGCTTCATGGGCACGGAGGGCCTCCCCCCCCCACACCAGTGCTTCATGGGCACGGAGGGCCTCCCCCCCCCCCACACCAGTGCTTCATGGGCACGGAGGGCCTCACCCCCCACCAGTGCTTCATGGGCACGGAGGGCCTCACCCCCCACCAGTGCTTCATGGGCACGGAGGGCCTCACCCCCCACCAGTGCTTCATGGGCACGGAAGGCCTCCCCCCCCCACACCAGTGCTTCATGGGCACAGAGGGCCTCCCCCCCCCACACCAGTGCTTCATGGGCACGGAGGGCCTCCCCCCCACACACCAGTGCTTCATGGGCACGGAGGGCCTCACCCCCCACCAGTGCTTCATGGGCACGGAGGGCCTCCCACCCCCCCACCAGTGCTTCATGGGCACGGAGGGCCTCACCCCCCCACACCAGTGCTTCATGGGCACGGAGGGCCTCCCCCACCCACACCAGTGCTTCATGGGCACGGAGGGCCTCCCCCCCCCACACCAGTGCTTCATGGGCACAGAGGGCCTCACCCCCCACCAGTGCTTCATGGGCACGGAGGGCCTCACCCCCCACCAGTGCTTCATGGGCACGGAGGGCCTCACCCCCCACCAGTGCTTCATGGGCACGGAGGGCCTCACCCCCCACCAGTGCTTCATGGGCACGGAGGGCCTCACCCCCCACCAGTGCTTCATGGGCACGGAGGGCCTCACCCCCCACCAGTGCTTCATGGGCACGGAGGGCCTCACCCCCCCACACCAGTGCTTCATGGGCACGGAGGGCCTCCCCCCCCCACACCAGTGCTTCATGGGCACGGAGGGCCTCCCCCCCCCACACCAGTGCTTCATGGGCACGGAGGGCCTCACCCCCCACCAGTGCTTCATGGGCACGGAGGGCCTCACCCCCCACCAGTGCTTCATGGGCACGGAGGGCCTCACCCCCCACCAGTGCTTCATGGGCACGGAGGGCCTCACCCCCCACCAGTGCTTCATGGGCACGGAGGGCCTCCCACCCCCCCACCAGTGCTTCATGGGCACGGAGGGCCTCACCCCCCACCAGTGCTTCATGGGCACGGAGGGCCTCACCCCCCACCAGTGCTTCATGGGCACGGAGGGCCTCACCCCCCACCAGTGCTTCATGGGCACGGAGGGCCTCCCACCCCCCCACCAGTGCTTCATGGGCACGGAGGGCCTCCCCCCCCCACACCAGTGCTTCATGGGCACGGAGGGCCTCCCCCCCCCACACCAGTGCTTCATGGGCACGGAGGGCCTCCCCCCCCACACCAGTGCTTCATGGGCACGGAGGGCCTCCCCCCCCCACACCAGTGCTTCATGGGCACGGAGGGCCTCACCCCCCACCAGTGCTTCATGGGCACGGAGGGCCTCACCCCCCACCAGTGCTTCATGGGCACGGAGGGCCTCACCCCCCACCAGTGCTTCATGGGCACGGAGGGCCTCACCCCCCACCAGTGCTTCATGGGCACGGAGGGCCTCACCCCCACCAGTGCTTCATGGGCACGGAGGGCCTCCCACCCCCCCACCAGTGCTTCATGGGCACGGAGGGCCTCCCCCCCCCACACCAGTGCTTCATGGGCACGGAGGGCCTCCCCCCCACACACCAGTGCTTCATGGGCACGGAGGGCCTCCCCCCCACACACCAGTGCTTCATGGGCACGGAGGGCCTCACCCCCCACCAGTGCTTCATGGGCACGGAGGGCCTCACCCCCCACCAGTGCTTCATGGGCACGGAGGGCCTCACCCCCCACCAGTGCTTCATGGGCACGGAGGGCCTCACCCCCCACCAGTGCTTCATGGGCACGGAGGGCCTCCCCCCCCCACACCAGTGCTTCATGGGCACGGAGGGCCTCCCCCCCCCACACCAGTGCTTCATGGGCACGGAGGGCCTCCCCCCCCCACACCAGTGCTTCATGGGCACGGAGGGCCTCACCCCCCACCAGTGCTTCATGGGCACGGAGGGCCTCCCCCCCCCCCACCAGTGCTTCATGGGCACGGAGGGCCTCCCCCCCCCCACCAGTGCTTCATGGGCACGGAGGGCCTCCCCCCCCACACCAGTGCTTCATGGGCACGGAGGGCCTCCCCCCCCCACCAGTGCTTCATGGGCACGGAGGGCCTCACCCCCCACCAGTGCTTCATGGGCACGGAGGGCCTCCCCCCCACACACCAGTGCTTCATGGGCACGGAGGGCCTCACCCCCCACCAGTGCTTCATGGGCACGGAGGGCCTCCCCCCCCCACCAGTGCTTCATGGGCACGGAGGGCCTCACCCCCCACCAGTGCTTCATGGGCACGGAGGGCCTCCCCCCCCCACACCAGTGCTTCATGGGCACGGAGGGCCTCCCCCCCCACCAGTGCTTCATGGGCACGGAGGGCCTCCCCCCCCCACACCAGTGCTTCATGGGCACGGAGGGCCTCCCCCCCCCACACCAGTGCTTCATGGGCACGGAGGGCCTCACCCCCCACCAGTGCTTCATGGGCACGGAGGGCCTCCCCCCCCCCACACCAGTGCTTCATGGGCACGGAGGGCCTCCCCCCCCACCAGTGCTTCATGGGCACGGAGGGCCTCCCCCCCCCACACCAGTGCTTCATGGGCACGGAGGGCCTCCCCCCCCCACACACCAGTGCTTCATGGGCACGGAGGGCCTCACCCCCCACCAGTGCTTCATGGGCACGGAGGGCCTCACCCCCCACCAGTGCTTCATGGGCACGGAGGGCCTCCCACCCCAATGGGCTGGGCCTGGCCACAGCTCCCCTGGGCACCCTAACAGCGTGATGCAGACGATGAGTACATCCGGGTGTCTCTGGGAAAGGACAGAGTACCTGCCTCTCCCGGACATGAGATACAGGGGAAAGAAGGATCCCCGGTAGGGATGTGCTCTGAAATGTGATGATTCCATCTCTTTCCCGCTGTGAGAAGCCTGTGTGTGCTTTGCAGGCTGCGGGGGCTCCTTCTTGCAGGAGGGGCCTAAGCAGGCTCCACCACAGGCCCACCCCATCCTTTGATTACCTCATGTCTTGTAGAGGAAATGGCGCAAAGCGAGGGACCCAAGCAGACCCACAAATTGCATCCTCTCAGTATGACCATTGTGTTGAGATTTGAACACTGGCAAGTTGCCAGCCCTGAGAGCACCAAGGGGAGCCTGTTCCCAGCAGAGGGAACCCCCACTGCAAAGGTCACAGGTGGGAAGAGCAGACGGGCGTTGGGTAGATGGACAGCAGGAGCTTCGGCCACTGGTCCAGGCCTTGCTGGGATATGACAAGGGGTGGAATCATCCAAAGGGTAAGTCGGGGCCTGTGTCTAAACCCTCAGCTTGGCCCTTACGACCCTGCCCCTGCGAGCACCCGCATCCTTCAAAGCAGCTCCCTGGCCACTACCTTGCCTCCTTCCTCAGCAAACAGACGTGCCCTCCACGGGGCCAGAATACGGGGGCCGCTGAGCAGGAGCTCCCCCAGCCTCAGCTTCAGGGAGGAGGGCCCCAGTCTCTGCCCAGGGCGCCCTGCTGCCTTGGAAAGCCTGCCCGCCAGCGCAAGGCTCTCCTACCGTCTGCGCCCCTCTTGCTGCCTTCCCCCAGCCAAGCCCCTCTCCAGAATCGCCTCTCCCGCAATCAGGCTTCTGCCACACCTCCTACTGAAAGGACAAGCACATCCGCACCACGTGTCACCGCCAGGCGGCATGTCACACACATGCCCACTGCTCTCGTTGCACGCCCTTTCCTCCTTAGCTGCAGGTTCTTCTGTCCAGGCTTTCCTCCTACCTCCCGGTCATCTTGCTGGCTCTCTGTCCCCTGTGGGCCTTTAAATGTGGCTGCTCCCCAAGACCCTGTCCTGCCTTATTTCCTCTCACAGCACCAGGGGTTCTTAGCCAGTGTTCTGTGGGCGGGGGTGCTGCTCGGGTAGCTGTATTTTTAACAAACTAGAAAATCTCTGCCAGGCTTTCCTGGGTGACTCTTGCCCCATGTCTGCAGGTTTGACCCACACAGCTGGCGATACAGCCAGACCCTTCCTAGGCCCCAAGCCAAGTACCTGCGGGGGACGGTGGGAGGGGTGGCTGGCTGGCTCACAGGTACTTCCATTGGCCCCCGAACCTCTACCCATGCCTGTCCCTCTCCCATCCTCTCTTTCTTGGTAAATGGCACCATTGCCTGAAAGACAACGTCCACATTTGTTAGTTGGGCTGCAGAGCTCTACTGGATCCCAGCATCACCCTCTCTGAGCAGCCTGCAGGCTCTGGCTGAGCTGTACTGCACACGTGAAGTTTCCAGACACCAGCACCTTGATTGCTGCCTCCCTGTGGGAAGACCCAGCCCCTGACCCCTGCCAGACCAACACCCATCTATCTTTTCACAACCCGGCTTGCCAGCCGGCTGACCTTGGATTTGTCATTCAACCTGTCTGTGCCTCAATGTCCTCATCCCGGAAGTGGACACAATTCTAGTTCCTGCCTCGTGGGATTGTCATAAGCACTACAAAGTTAATAAGTGATAAGTACTTAGCACAGTGCCTGGCACACAGTTAGCTCTCAATAGATGATGATGATGATGATGATGATGATGATGATGATGATGGTCTATTTCCTGAGTAGATAAACCTTCCTGGACCTTGTACCTGCCCCACTGACCAAACACTTTTATACCTTCACTTTTATATCCTGTTGCAGTGAAGCAACTTTAGGTTTCCAAGCTCATCTCTCCTAACTGTCTGGGGACCCCCGAGGGCAGGGACCATTTGTAATTCTCAGTGTATGCCCAGTATCCACCTTGGTACTTGACCCAGGAGAGGTGTTTACCAAGGTTTGGTTGGTTTGCTGAATTAACTCAATGAATTAGCCAACCATTAACAAAGGTTAAAAACACCTTGGTACCGCCTACATTTGCCTGCACATTTTACTGCTTACTTCTTGTGTCACTTTGTACAAGTTAATTAAACTTCTCAGCTTCAGTTTTCTCATCTGTAAAATGGGATGCTAGCCCCTACCGTATAGGATTGTAGTGTTTTTTGTTTTTGTTTTTAAAGATTTTATTGGGGAAGGGGAACAGGACTTTATTGGGGAACTGTGTACTTCCAGGATTTTTCCAAGTTGTTGTCCTTTCAGTCTTAGTTGTGGAGGGCGTAGCTCAGCTCCAGGTCCAGTTGCCATTGTTAGTTGCAGCCCACCATCCCTTGCAGGAGTCTAAGAGTCGAACCAGCAACCTTGGGGTTGAGAGGATGCGCTCCAACCAACTGAGCCATCTGGGAGCTCAGTGGCAGCTCAACTCAAGGTGCCGTGTTCAATCTTAGTTGCAGGGGGCAGAGCCCACCATCCCTTGTGGGAGTCCAGGAGTCAAACTGACAACCTTGTGGTTGAGAGCCCACTGGCCCATGTGGGAATCGAACCGGCAGCTTCGGAGTTAAGAGCACGGAGCTCTAACCGCCTGAGCCACCGGGCCAGCCCTGTAGTGAGCTTTTAATCATACAGTCGGTGTGAAGGAATAAGCCCAGGGCTCAGTAAGTGTTAGCTCTTGTCAGTGGTGGTCCCTGCAGCTGTGGTTGGCTGCAGACGTGAACTTAGGACAACAAAAATGAGAGCAATAACCACAGTGGAAAATCAAAGACAGCTAATGTGTCAGCAGCGCACCCCAAGAAATATCTTCTCATTGATAGTAATGAAACATCCATGAACAGAGTGTAGGCTGGGGTGTGCAGCATTTGGGGAAGTCTGTTCTAAAAATAAACTTTTAAATAAAAAAAAGAAAGTCTGTTATCCCAATATTCAGAATAGGCCTTGAGAGAGCTGCCACTGAAATATATTTCCTTAGCAAGTCCCTTTTATCTAAAATCTGAGTAGCTTTTTCAGCAAATGTGAGTTTGGGTGTTGTTTTCACCTTTTCTGAGCTTCTTATTGACTTCATTGCTGTACGTGGAGTGACAGAATAGAGGTGGACCCTGAAAAAGGAGGGAGCATGTGCGTACTTTTTAGAGAGAAAAACACTGTTGAGAGGGACTGCTTAAGTGTTCAAGTTGGCTTAAGTTGAGTCAGAGTGAATCCGTCCTTAGCTCTGTTGCCATGAGGCTAGTGAGGGTGTCAGCGTCCCAAAGGGAAGGCAGGATTTTTCCGAGGGGCTCCCTCCTCACCTCCGTGCTGCTTCTGCTGGGAAAACCTTGGGCAGCTGGTGTCCTGCTGTGATATGGGCTGGTACCCAGGGACACGATTCCGCGGGTGCAGGTGGGGCCTGCGTGCTCCCCGGGAACTGCTGCAGGGACCCGTGGCCCACAGTTTGCAAACCACCAACCGAGCTTCATCTCAGTTCCGAGGGCTCCACAGGAAGAGGGTCTAGACAGGAACTGGCTAGTGGTGAGCCGGTGCGGCCAGCCCACAGTCAGCTTTCTGTGTTGCGTGAGCAGGCTGTGGGTCAGCGATAGCTCTGGATTGGATAGCCGCCTCTCTTCAGGAGCCCACAACACCTGAACCCATCAGTCTGCAGGACCTTTATCCCGAATCCGTCAGGGCACAGGGCAAGGGACCCCATGGAGAATGGCCATGCCCAGCGCCTTCTGACCTATAAGCCTTCATGGGATCATCTAATTATGTCATGATTCTGTTCCATTTGTTTCGAGCAAGCTCGAAGCCAGTGGGCTGCTGCCTCAGTAGTTCTGAGCCTGTGGCTCTCTCCACACCCACGACTTAATCGGAGGGGGAAAGGCACCTAAGGGTTTAGAGAGCTCAAGTGCTAATGAGGGTGCTTATCATCTGATTTAAAAAGCCAAGCATTAGATTGTCTGCTTCTCAAAGAAACCGGCTGTTCTCATCTCTGCATCTTCAATGGGACCCACTCTAGTGCTGGACAGCAGACTACCGTGCACATGAGTGGTGTCTGCCTGCATCTGTCAGGGGGCCGACCTGGGCAGAATGGCCATGCCCTCCCCCCACCCCCAGACCCCCAGCCTTCCACCCAACGGCCAGCCGGCTGGCCCAGCCTCTCTGTCGCTCAGGATGTGCTTGCCTCTCCCAGGTGCTACCTGCCCAGGAGGTAGTGCAGGAAAACTTCTCTTTGGTCTGATGCCATTGGGGTGGTTTTGAGACTGTGCTCTCAGGAAAAACGATTTCCAGTTGAGACTGTGATGGGCGGCGGTGGGGGCAGATTGGGCTTCCTAGCGCTGCAATGCCATGGCTTCACCAGAGGAAACCGCCTTTTTCTTCCTCCAAGATCAGAGGATGTGTAACTGGGACCAGGAGGACATTACTGTCATTGACACAGTACAGAAGCTGGAGGACTCCCACTTGGATGGAGCGTCCTTGCTGTGTGGTTCTGCCCCAGCCTGATCCGGGAGCTGGGAGGCTGGACAGGGCCGACCGCAGCCCAGGCTCGGGGACATGCACCGACCCTGAGCAGCCGCAGACACAGAAGGAAGAACCAAGTCGTGCCCTTGGTCCTTAACGCTCCTCCTCCAGGACCAGCAGGCAGCAGCAGGCTCGAGGGCGCGGCCCACCTGAGGCCCCCGCGGCTGTGTGAGCATGCGCAGTGCCTGCTCGGTGCCGCCGCGGGGTCCAGTTTCTTCGCGTCTTACTGGTGCAAGCGAGGAACAAACCAGAGGAACAGTAGCAAAACCCCCGGTGTGACTGAGAACCGGGAGCCCACAGAGTGTTCGGAGAAGGGGACAGGTGGGCACGGGAGTGGCAATAAGTGCGCCTTCTGGGGCAGTTTAAACTGAGACGCCCGCAAAATCCATCCGTCCGAGGTCGAGAAGGGCAGCAGGCGTAGGAGGTGGGTGCCATCTGGGAAGCCGTTGGCAAGAGAATGTAGGGAGGGCGTGAGTCAAATACCAGCCTGTTGTTAGGTTTCCCAGAAAGCAGGTTTACCTGTCTCCTGATGCTGCATGATTTTCAGTAAATGGGCCTGCCCACCCGTAAGGTCCGGATCTCTGTTCGGGTAGATGTTTATTTGCACTCACAGCCCTCCAGAAACACCTGCAGGGGAACTTGAAGTAAGGGCAGCCTAAGGCCGGGGTCTGCAGAACTGGCTTCGAGGTCTGTGGCTAGCTACTGGACACCGAGCCTGGAGTTTGAAATGCATCCTGTGCTTTTCAAATCCTTATCTTGGGAAAACACAAGTTAATTTCACTGTTGGTGCTTTTGGTGGAAAGAACTGTGAGGAAGGCCGTATGACACCTCCAACTTCTTTCCAGAACAGTTAGTTCCGGGTAGTTCAACTCTAAATTTAATCCACGCCTATATTTCCACGGGTGTGTGTGCTACTGGCTGTAGGAAGCCGTCTGTGGACAAATGAGGATAATAGTTTGAGTGAATTAGCAAGTCTGGAGAGGAGAGCCCATTAGTAGAATGACAAATTTAGGATCTTTAAAGACATCTGGTCAGCGACGCTGGAGCTTGTGACTGAGAGATTAATAATGGAAAACCCTTAGTCTAGTGTTTCCATCATCCCTCACCCACTTCCCCAGCCAGGGCGGGCCTCTGCTCCAGATGTTTCCAACTGAACAATGGTGGCATTTAGGCCCCTCATCTTTGACCTCTGTGAGTTTAAGTTTTTAGTTTTTTTACTTATCCAACTTATCTGTGTTTTCTTTTCCTTCCTTCCTTCCTTCCTTCCTTCCTTCCTTCCTTCCTTCCTTCCTTCCTTCCTTCCTTTCTCGCTTTCTCGCTTTCTCTCTCTCTCTCTCTCTCTCTCTTTCTTCTTCTTCTTCTTCTTTTTTTTTTTAGGATTTTATTGGGGAAGGGGAACAGTGTGTACTTCCAGGACTTTTCCAAGTCAAGTTGTTGTCCTTTCAATGTTAGTTGTGGAGGGCTCAGCTCAGCTCCAGGTCCAGTTGCCGTTGCTAGTTACAGGGGGCACAGCCCACCATCCCTTGCAGGAGTCGAGGAGTCCAACCGGCAGCCTTGTGGTTGAGAGCCCGCGCTCGAACCAATGACCCATCCGGGAGCTCAGCGGCAGCTCATTGACTTCATTCTAGCTGTGGCGGGCACAGCTCACTGGCCCATGTGGGAATCAAACCGGCAGCCCCATTGCCCAGAGCTCACGCTCTAACCAACTGAGCCACCCATCCGCCCTATCTGTGTGTTTTCTGATTACGAAGGCTGCTGATTTCTTTTCACATTCAACTTAACAAATGTGTTCCAAGGCCACTGCTAGCGAAGCCTCGCACATTGGAATCGCCCTAGACTTACAGCCTAAAGTTCACTGTCAGGCACACCCCAGATACACCAACAAAGGGACACAGTGAAAGGAGTGAAGTGAGCCATCGTCCTCCTTCACTCGGAAGCCCATTGTTCTCAGTTCTCAGGACCCATGTCTCATTCTGCCATGGATTTTCCTCCAGGTTGAAACAGCTGGACAAGCAGAGCCAGGCCACAGCCCAGCAACTGGTGCAGCTGCTCAACAAGCAGAACCAGCTCCTGCTGGAGAGGCAGAGCCTGTCGGAAGAGGTGGGACGTCTGCGATCCCAGGTACTGTGCAAACCCAGGGCTGGGGTGCGAGTCCTCAGGGCGAACTCCCTCGCTGGGGACGCACTGGGGTCTGCATGTGGCTGCCTGCAGAGCTGCATCTTAACTAGAAGAGTGATCACGTTCCTCACCTCATAAGGCAGGAGGACGATCCTGAGAACTGCTGGACACAATGGGGCATCGAGACCCATGGGCTGCAGGCCTGTCCTCTTTAGGGAGCCAAATCGAGAGCTGAGCTGTGTCCGGCAGGCACCGCAGCCAGGGGTGCGGGAGGAGGGGGCCTGTAGGGGTGAAGTGGGGTGTACTACGGTCCTCAGGAGGCTTGTAGGAGGCTGGCTTTGAACTGCCCCTGGAGGTTTGAATTGGTTGAGGAACGAGAGGCTCCCAGTGAGGGGAGTCATTGTGACTGGAAGGCAGGAGTCTTGTCCTAAATTAGCTGACTGACAGTTGAGCTAAGATTTCCAGTTCTTGCAGAGAGCCTAGCAGTGTCACATATATAACATGCAGTAACTCCCTTGACCATTGAACAAGCCTTCAGGATTGATCAGTCTCCGTTTTATAGATAGGGAAACTGAGGCTCAAACAAGTGTTTATAGCTGGCAGGTAGGGACAGTGAAATGAAACCTAAGTCTCATTCCATGGCTTAGGCTTTCCCTGTTCGGGTTAGACCTGGGGCCATAAGCAGGGATAATTGAGGAAAGACAGGGTTGAAGTGAGTTTGGAATATGGAATAAAACCCCTTTTTTTTTTTTTTTAAATTGCTTCTCCTCCTGTCAGAGAAGCTGCAGTTTTTGGCCCCGGAAGCAATGTGTTAGCATAATGAGGTGGTAGATGGGTTGCGTGGCCTTAGCCTTTAATTAGGATTGCACCCAGGTGCCCTGTGAGTGCCTGGGGGACGTCACACTGTCGTGCTGGGAATGAGTCATGGGAAAACGCATCTGGAAATGAAAAGGATGAGCACTTGTCTCTCATTGTCCCTTCAAAATGACCACATGCTGAATGGGTATGGGGAGCCATTACCTCCTGAGTGATTTTTCCCACTCAGCCCACCACATCCTCTGCAAAGTACTCATTTGTTCCACAGATAGTAAGTGAACACCCCGCCACCCCATGCCAGTCACTGGATTAACGCCTGGCGACGGGGACACACCTGTCCTGTCCCCAGTGCCTCCGCAGCTGCTCACAGGGAAGGGATGGTGCACGCTGCCCTCAGTCCAAGCCATGTACCCTGCACCACAGCCATCTGGACGCTTCTAAGCAGATAAAAGGAACGTGGATTCCGGGGCCTGTCCTCACACACACTGAGGCAGCCCTTCTGGGATCAAGGCCCAGGAGTCTACATTCTAACACACTGGGTCATGGTCGTGAAACGAGGACAGCTGTGAGGTGCTCGGCAGGGTCTCTTGCTGAAGAAATATCAGGGTTTTCTTTTCCTCTCTCCTCCTAAAACTTGAGAAGGCCCCGGGAGGAGTCCTGGGAAGGCAGAAGCCAGCTCCGAGGTGGCAATGCCCACTCCTCTCTCCCCTGCTTCTCAGACACGCTCAGGCACCCCTCCCTCACCTGGGCCGGAATCTGACTGGGCAAGTCCTGTGGGAGGCGTACGTGGTGCCAACCAAAGGTCGGGACACTGGGTGGGTCTCCAGGCAGGTGACTGGGTTCCTGCCATGTGTGGTTGAGGGACATGACGTGAGTAAGTCTTCCGGCCTCTAAAAGCCAGGAACTACTGAAGAGCGGATTGTGGGGTGTCTTCTCCACAAGCTCCAAGCACACGGCAGTTCCCTCTCAGCTCTGGATCAGATCATTCTCATTTGGGGTTTTCCTTTTAACTCCCCATCTGCCTACCTTACAGCCCACTCAGATCTTACCCTGGACCGTTCATGCTTAGAAGCCTCTTCCAGGGCTGAAAAAAATCTGGTAATTACCACATGGACTGCAAAATTTTCGTGAAATACATTTAAAACCAAAAAAAAACCCAAACCTCAGAAAATCCTCAGAAAAACGAGCAGGCCTTTCTTCCTTTGCCTGAAGCGACATAAATGATTTGACCATCCTCTGCTCTCTGATATGGGCCAATCTGGCTCATCTCTAAAGGGGTCTTTCAGATGCACATGTTACATTTGGAGTTATTTTAATATGAACACGACAAACAAAGTTTGGTAGAGGAACTGTTGGCTTTCAGTAGCAAATACTAGTGTTCAAAGAGGAGGCAGGGACCCAGGTTTGCAAGCTCTGCTGATTGCTGAAACCAAAGGCCTACTCTTCCCACCCAACCTGGCGTCAGACCTACTTCAGCCGTGGAGTAAACTTGAATTGTGAGCTTGGCTTACAGTGAGCCCTTGATGCGGGTAGGGCTGTTTATCCCGCAGGTATTGCAGAGGGCACGGCCTCCTGAGGGTTCTAGAGTGACCAGCCACACTCCTGGTTTCCCAGGTTCGTCCTGGTTTAGGGATGCTTCATCCGCAGGCTTCCATGCTCTCCGCCTGGATGAACTAAGCAGAGTCACTGAATTTTGCATGTCAAACTCTAAAAAGCTCTGTCTACCTAATACCCAAAGGAGAATGGATATTTTCTGGCCTGGGCACCTGCTTGGAAACTGAGTCACGTCCCTTTCATGTGCTCCTGTGAACCCAGCCTGTGCCCTGACGCAGGTGACAGGGCTCGGGGCTGGCCTGTGGCCTCTGACAGGAAGCATCGAGCCCATTTAGAAGGCTTTATTCTCCTAAATTGTTTCTGCTTAAATTCTGAAACATGTACAACATGTCTGGCAGAGGGAGCTGGTCATCGTTGTAATTATGCCACAGTGATATTTTTGGCCGTGAGAATTCCCATCTTGCCCTTAAAAGCTGCTGGGGTGAGAGCCACTCTGGTGAGAGCGGGCCAACCCCGGGCCTGACCCAGTGCTCATTGCTCAGGGCGCTGACTACTAAGCTCATCTCCTTTTTTGACTTGTTCTTAGTTTAAGACCGACTGAAAAACAATGGCTTTATTAATCCCCTGCCTCACTCGTGAGATGCTGCACTAGTCCTTGTGGAGAGACAGAGACGGGGAAGCACTAACCCGGCCTTAGTCTAGACTCGACTCCCCTGCATCTGTCTGCAGGGCCAGTGTCTTTGTGTCGGGCCTCCCCTGAGCAGCAGCTGGGAGGCACCCCAGCAGGGGGAGTACTGGACTGGTGTCCAGGGTCCCAGGAGAGGTCAGGCGAGGCCTGGCAGCTGGAGCCAGGTCAGGGGTCTGTGACCCAGCGCCTGGGGCTCTAACATCTGGCCGGGAAGGGTGGTGCCAGCTGGTGAGGGAATTAGTGTCTTCCTTGGGGAGAATGGCATCTGAGAGATGAAAAAGAACGGAAATTATCTGTCCACTTAGAGGACTGGTTTATACATCAATCTGATTTTGTTTGTATGTTTCTTTGGTGATGAATATGGTTTCAGCTGAGTTTCATTTTCTGATAGCCACCGTTTCAACAGGCTGGTCCTGTCCCGTGTTCAGTCTGGACAGGGTTGCTTTTTAGTCCCTTCAGATGATTCACTTCTACGGTTTAAAAAACAGCATCTGAAACTGACTTACCAGTGATTAATCAGTTGGCCCTATGACTTTTGAGTATTTTTGGCAGTGAATTTACTTTCTAATTTGATTTAAACTTGTGTGCGGATCCAGCAGCCATATGTGATTATGTTCAAAATCATGGACATCGTCTCCTTGCGCCAAAGGACTCGTGGAAAAGCGCTGCAAACCACAAGAAACAAAGACCCAGAAGACGACGAAGGGAAGAAAGGCCCGCGTGTGACCTGGAGCGACGGGAAGAGGGTGGCTTCAGAAACATGGGCTCAAAGTGCCCTGTGGGGCTGGGGGCCAGCGGAAGGGGGCGCTCCTGCACACCAGGCCTGCTTGGAGGTGCTCGCAGGGTTTTTGCGTCCCTCCCTGAACCCTGGGGACTTCGCTCAGCTGACATAGGAGCTTCTGCGAAGTTAGTTACCTGGAAGACAGATGGTGAAATAGAACAGGAAATACATTGAATAAAATAAATTAAAAAGCGTCCTCCTGAACCAAGATTTTTTGGAAAGAATTCCAAATAGATGAAAACAAACAATTTGATTTCAACCAAATTGTTGTTTTTTTGTTTTTATCCTGATTTTCACCCGAATTGTCAGTCTCAAAAATAAACACTGATACATTCCCAGAAAATATTTTTCAAATAAAAACTGACTCTGTTAAAGTTTGCCCTGATTCTTTCAAAACTGTGTACAAGACACTGTCAACCAAAGTGACTTGCATATTTTTTTAAATAAACTTGAACATATGCAGCTAAAATGTCATTAACTCCCCGTTGCCTGAGTGTTTTTAAAGAATGACATAAGACCTCTAGCGCTGCATTTCTAACATATGGGTCTTACGACCTCAGAGAAACTTCCCAAGCAACTGAAAGAGCATGGTTTAACTTTTTGTTTTTTAACTGAAGGTCCTGTGCGTAATTATTATTGAAAAGCATACACGGCTTCATTTAAGCCAAACTTGCTCTTCCGTTAACAGTTCACTTTGTCCAAGAGTGAATAATTTCAGAAGAAAACTCATGGAAGAAAAATAAACTGGAATTTTATATCGCTTCAGATACATTTGCTGCACTTATTGCTTCCCGAGTCAGACATTGCATTTTGCAATATAAATTCACAATCAAGATTTTAAAGGGAGCTAAATATTTTAATCCAATTAGACAAGTGAACAAAACACTGAATATTACATGTAGTGTAGATAAGTGGTTCTTGCCTTTAAAAGACTGTAATTCCGTTACATTACAACCCCAAATGTCAATGTTGTCTTTATTTTTAACGCTTTCAAACATGAGGCAGCCAGAGGCTCGCTCCACTCTCTGCTGTTGGTGACACTGTCTGTCCTTTGGGAATTCTTAAAATCTATTTACTATGGAAACATGGTTCATGTAAAACACAGACACCTGCCCATGTGCAGAGGAGCTCCGATGACTTCTGGGATTCTAGAAAGCTGGAAGATTACACACTCGGGCTCCCGCGAGTTGCAGAGGGAACTCTGCTTGAGTGAGCTCCGGGGAGGAGAGATGGCAGCATGCCAGCCCTGGGTGTGGGTGTCCTCTCAGTCTGACCCCTCCCGTCTGGGCACTGGGTTCCCTGCCTCCGCTCACGTCACAGCCCCAGGTCCAGTCCCAAGTCGCAGGTCCCAAGACGCTGTTTTCCTGCCTCTACCTTTTCACTGTTCTGGCTTCTACAGTGCTTGTTCTTGTTTGGAGCCCAGAGGCAGCAAATCCGGGCCAGGAGTCTGGGGAAAACGGGGCTTTGAACTCTAGCTGCCGCAGGGTCTTCATCGTCCGCGGCCCAGCCGGCAGCTGGGAGGGAAGAGTGAATAGCTGGGGCCTGTGCCCTTGCCGTGAACTCCTGCCCGCTCTGCAGCTGGCAACAGCCAGATTCCAAGAAAGGCTGTGCCCAGAGCAGGTGAGGGCCTCAGCCAGAGTTTCTGTCTCTTGGGGGTCACAGGACTCGACTGGCTCAGAGGCATGGACCCCAAGCCCTGCCGTGGACGGGGAAGGACAACCTTCTCACAGGTGTGGACCCCAAGCCTTCTCACAGGTCAGCAGTCACATCTGAAGGCCACGCTTCCACGAGTTCTCTAGAGGGCTGGTGTGGGCACCTGCCTCCTGAATACATCGGTGACCACCCGTTGTTCCCTTGGCTTGTTGGTTCCAGGTTGCCTGCCCAGTCTGACTCCTGCTTTACCCCACAAATGCAAACTTGCCTGCTTACGTGCTCTTTCAGGAAGCTGGTCAGGACAGCGTTAACGAGCCTGGATGTTTGAGGTCCAATTGCTTAGGTTCAAAGCCCTGGTTTCTGATTTTAAAAAAAATTAATAATAGAGCCAGCTTCCCTTTAAGAGGGAGCCCCGCGCATTACCCGTGACCTGAAGCCAGCAGCGTCCCCACTGAGATCATTGTAGGCATGAAAGGGCCACTTGGATAATTGTCTAACAACATCCTTTTTGTACCGATAGAAAAATAAGGCCCTGAAAGGTGAGATGAAGAGAACTGAGAAGTAAGTGGGTAGGAAAGTCACTTCTAGAGAGACTGGTGTTCACTCCCTGGGCCAAGGCTGCATGGAAGGCGCAGCTGCCTATACTGATGGGAAGGAGGCTTCTCTGTCCCCTCGCGGGGCTGGGCTGGGGGAGCCACAGCCAGGGCCGTGCTGGGCCTCCCCGGAGCTCTGTCAGCCCAGGGCAAGCACTGAAATGCCCCAGATGGAGGTGGGCGGAGGGGTCCTGCCCTCTCCGGTTAAAAATAGATGCTTTCTTGCCAGAGGCCCACGGACAAGGCCCATTTTTGAGCTGGCCACACAGAAACAAACTGCACATGAGTGAGGGGGAGAGCAGGAAGGAGGGGTATTTCATTTGCAGGGGCTGCTGTGAGGCTGGGGTGGAGACGTGTTCTGGCTGAGGCTGGGAGCTCCTCCTGTGAGCAGCCCAGGGGCTGCCATGATGCCCCGGGCACAGGCTTGGGGACAAAGCAGCAGAAAAGACTCAGCTGGACCTTACAGCATGGTGGTCGCTTGTGGAGCAGTTGAGGTCATTGAAAGGGACCTCTTCTTGAAACTCTGAATTTAATGTCAAACTTCAGAAATAAATCAGACACAAAAGTCAGGGCTTGTGGAGAGAAGGCTCTGTTAGGATTTAAAATGAGAACGAAGAAAGTGGGTAGGCAAGAGCAGGCTTGCTGATGGGGGCTTCTATGTCATCTGTAGACCATTTCAGAGCAGCTGCCGGGGTGCCCTGTGGGCCCTCCTCTCACCTGGAGGGCAGCTGCAGACAACTGCAGATGTGACCACACGACCACAGGGCCACAGCCAGGGGCCTTGGTGGCAAACTGAAAGGCAGAAGGAAGGGAAGATGGTAGGTCAGGGTTCAAGCCACAGTTCAGACGGCTGATGTCCCACTGGCACACGCCTCCTCATCCTTCCTGCATAGCCACACTGTGACCCCGCGGTGTGGACGAAGGAACCAACTTCCTGGAAATAAGCGAGGCCAGGATCCCCGAGAAGTGATGGCAGAGAAGCCAGAGGTGGGCAGTAACTAAAGCTACTCTGTCTCTGACATACGATAGGACAGAGAGAGCACTGAGCAATGTTCTTTTCTAAAGATTCAGCAGGCCGAGGCTAACATAATACTGTGTGAAGCAGACAAAACAGTGACGTAATAGGGTCATGCATTCATTCATTCATTCACAGTTACTGAATGTCACCAGGGGTCGGGCACTTGTAGGCACTGGGGACTGAGCAGTGAGTATATAATATAAAAGTGAGGGTGAATAGAAGGCTTTGCACCCAAACCAAATAAAACATAAAACTGTGGAGGGGAAATGACAGCTGGTTTGCTACAGGAGAGAAATTCGGGGGACTCCCGCCTGTCCGTTTGTGTCAGTCCTGACACACGGGAGCTGGGGGTCACTGGCTTCAGCGAGTGGTCTGCGTGCCAGCAGGGAGATCAGCTGATGCTGGCCCTGGATGGCCCTGGAACCCACACCGAGGGCCGTCACGGGAAATGCTGCTGTTCCCCAGTTCCATCACCTCCAGGCCCTTCCCACTGTTCTGTATTGTGCAAGTTACGGGTGTGCTACATTTTTCTTTTGAAATGTGCCCGGTGCGGTGTATGCTTATCCTCCCATTCAAAGACATCCTTGAGTGCCTAAAGTCAGAAAGCAAGCCACTCTATGTAGAGCACCCAGGTCACCAGGCAGCCCGCCCGCAGGAGCCTGGAGCTGGAGGGTGATGGAAGCCAGTCATTTGGTGAAACTGCACTGGGTCAGTTCCATGGAGACTGGAAGGCAGAGCTGCTCTAGATGGAGACCCGGCGTCTGAGGGTGGAATCGAGCTGGTGGCAGCCTCTGCCGAGTAGCACACTGAAGACAGAAGGGAAACCCTTTCTGCCAAGGCAGGGCCCTGGGGCGCGGTGGGCTCCCTGCGGCCCAGTCAGGAGGGGCCCGGAGAACACAAGCCCCTGTGGGCTCGAAGGAAGAGGGTGCACCCACGTCTGCTCCACCTCCAGCTCTCCCAGGACGGCACGCATACACCACACGTTTCCCGCGACGCAGTGGCTCCTGCTGTAGACCCCACGTGTTCAGTGTGAGATGGGGCTGCACACATATTACGATTGCTCTGTGTCAAAGCCATTCTACTCAGACTCATGCATTAAACTGTCATGGTCAGTATCTCACACACACTGGGAAATCTACTTGAAGTGTAACATTACCATGTCTCATTTTAAAACGGCAACAGGCTGATTTTCGTATTTTTCATGCGTGAATTCTGATCTCGGTTTCACTCACTGTCCCGCCTTGGAAATCCTCAACAAGAAATCATGGCTTAAACTGGGTTGACAAGCGCCCTCCCTCTGATCCTAACTCAGGGGCCTGCAGGGCGCCCTTGTCTTTCATGAAGACCATGCCCCTCTAAACAGAGACCAGGCTGGGCCTGTGCCTATGTTGCGTTCCAATTATCTGCTGCAGTGAAAACTGGGATTTGCAAGATACCGTCTTAGGCCTCTGTCTAGTCCCTTTCATCTCAGGGACTTTACACTCTGGAGGGCAAGGCCTGTGGTCTTACTCATCCTCCCACAAAGTAAAGAGCAGGTATTTCAGACATGTTTTGTGGAACGTTACTACTATTCCCAGCAGTTTCTGACATCCCTTCCCGATGTGGTTTCCATTCATTTGAACAGCCCGCCAGCCAGTGTTTTCCTAACTTGTGATTCCCCAACCCAACTGTCATGAGCTAGTTCTGAAACAGTTTTACCTGTTTAAAACTAAGAGACCCCGTGTACCAAATCCTCAATTGCAGAAAATGTCTTTATATGTTACAGGAAGTTGTCTGCTAAAAGTTTGGAGGTTTCAGTGTGTATTGTCTCACAACAAATTTCTTAGGGACACTCGGCCTAACTCCCACTGTTCTCGCTGCCCTCGCTGTGATTTTCAGTCACTGGCACGAATCAAGTGTCTCCTTAACTGGACAGGGGAAGAGATGGCTCTCTAGCCACATGCTGTCACCAGACTGCTCTTTTTAGGAGACACACAGATGTCTGCAATACAAGTTGTTTTCTGACTTAACACATTAAAACAACACAGTTCACCTTCTAGTCCCACATGATCTGCGGGAAAGATGAGGAATAAACTTTCCATACAGTTGGGTTACATACAACGTCTACATTTTTAGCCAAAGGAATTTTTTTCTCCAAAAATGGAGAAGAGTTAACTAAACCAGTGAGAAGACAAATCACATGGAGGAGGAGGATCTATTTAAACTTACTTTTTATTATCATTTTTTTCCAGTTACCCAGCATGCCACAATCTGATTGCTGACCTGGATGAAACAGTGAAATAAATGATTTACAAAGAGATATTTACATTCATCTGATTTGCACGTAATATGTCACAATGCACCGCGACTCCGGTGGCCCCCGCCTCACAGGGCAGTGGGCTGCCCCGTCATCGCCACGTCTGAGGCTGAGCGGTCCCTGCACGAGAGACGAGCTGGAGCTGACGTCTGACACTAGACGAGGAGACCTCCTGGTGTATGTTTCCAGAAATGGCTTGAAGTTATTATATTTTTAAATCTGCTCATTTGTATGCTATGTTACACATATGGATTCCAATAAATGAACTTTTTAAAGACTTGAATTGCAATGTTTACTTTTTACCTTGTAGTGATGAACAAAACACACGAAAAAGGCACATATATCAACTAGGCCAAAGGGTATTAAGAACCACACTCTTTTTCCCTGCCATTCATGTTTCTTTCCCTCTTTCTGATCTACATATCACCCTTCAACTTTGCCTCTAATCAACGTCCGATAAGACTCCGTAATTTATCGTCCTGCTAATTTGTGCACAGTCAGGAGACAGCAGGAAGCATGACGCGTTATTCTCTCCACTCTGTCAACAACAAAAAACAGACGAAATAGCATCTCTGGCTGGGTGGTGTCACGTTTCTTCTTCAATATGCAGTATTTGAGAGGAACCTAAAAACGTATTTAGTGAAATTACAACATTTCTCAAAGTTCTATCGGATATCTGTACACACATCATTTTAGTTTAAAATAGTATTTCAACTATACACAGTTAAGCCCTCAAATGCTTAAAAGTAATAAAAATGGGCATTGAAATGTTGCGTTGTCTTTGAAGAT
Organism: Rhinolophus sinicus; assembly: GCF_057876585.1. Taxonomy (NCBI): domain Eukaryota; kingdom Metazoa; phylum Chordata; class Mammalia; order Chiroptera; family Rhinolophidae; genus Rhinolophus; species Rhinolophus sinicus. Next base: position 52,416,769 of record NC_142506.1, read on the forward strand.
GACAATGGAACACTAAAGGCAGGGCTGCCTTGGGGGCACATCCCTGACCTCAGGCTGTTGTCCCTGGCCAGCGATCTGTCACCATCATCCCCATCAAGGCCTCTCAGCATCACGGCAGGTGGATCAGGCTTCGGAGGCGGTGGGATGATACACATGCAAAGACCATTAGAGTCTCTTGAGCATGAAAAGGTTCAAGCCTGAAAGAGTAGAACTTCTATTCTGAGTCAGAAGTTTTTGATTTCATCAAATGTGCTAGACATAAAGGCTGTCACATAAGATAGGTTAATTGTCCCTAATTGTTTTAGGAATACAGTAAATAAATTATACAATATTCTAAAAATAGCACCTTGAAAGAATTATAGAGGTCACTTTATTTTAGTCTCCTGGATCTGTCAACCCCAGTGGTTTTGAGAGAAGAGCACATGTAAGAATGCCCTCGAATTTGGCTGTGTGACATACACATACATGCTTGACTAACTTTGGTCCCAAAGCCACTCCTCTCTCTGGCTTAGTCACAGGAGCAAAGCCAAGTTTCTACAATAGGAGGTTTATGAGGTAAAATCAGAAAAAGGCCCCATCCAAAATGACTCTAGGTCCATCAGATTGTAGTCCAACCATCTTACCCCTCTATTACCCACGTCTAAGTTTGTTAATCTGCCATGAAGTTCTAAAAATATATTCTCAGAAAGGAAGTATGCAGAGCAACACATGATCAGGAAGACATAACTAGTGAGCTACTCTCCTTAAGAATTCTGGGTGCAAACCATCTGGTGTGAAGGTTACTAGGGTCTTCACGGAACTCCCAGGAGACCTCTCCCGTCCCTGGCTTCACAGCAGGTCTGTCCGACACCCAGTGCTGGGAGGTCAGCATCTCCCCCTGTGGACGTAGCCCTTCATCAGAGTTTGTACAACTGCACCATTGCCATTTTATTGAAGTAATAAAATAATCCTGCATGTGTTTTGAGCTACAAGAAATTTACATATTTTCCTGTCACATTTTTTACAGGGTTAAGTTAACACGAGGTGGAGCTATTAAAAATCTTTCTTTTCTTTTTTCAGAAAAGAGTATTTAATTTTCTGAGATTACAGAACCACATCCCACAACAATAAACAGAGAAGTAGCAGATTGCCATAGTGCTTTATTTAAGCTGTCTGTACGAAGGAAAATAATGTGCACCCCTATTATATACGTGTAAAAATACTAAGGATGTACAGTGTACAAAACAGTTTCTTGTAGTTATTTCACATCCTTGTGGGTCATATACTTAAGGAAATAAACAGTTTTCGTATGACCAACAGTAATAGTAATACAGTTTCTTGGGTTCGTAGTTGCGTCTGCTTAAAATCCTTAACCAGATGACTAGGTCTTGCGCGGATCTGATGAAAGAACTAGCAAGGTCAAGAAATGTCACAAACTATAAAGCTACAGGAAGGTAATTCAATTACCAATTTAGAGGTTTTCTTTTTATTTAAATAAATACTTTACATTTCATGCTTGCCTGTAATGCACTACCAGGAGCAAGATAAGGAAATTCTACTGAAGACAGTACAAACAGTAGCAGCAAAGTGTGTACACTGAGGTGTAATATAGAGACCCTGCAGTTAGTAAGGAAGACCCTTACTTTTGTACTCTAGGAGAAGCAAGTGGCCCCTGCAAGAACAGTCAGCTTTAAGAAGCCAGAAATCAGGTATGGGCGATGGAAAACAATACTGGAATAATGCTATGTGATTAGTGTAGAAAGCAAAGCTGTGAGCGACCATGCCGAAACTCCAAGCAGAAATGGCCAGTTTCCTCCAAGACGACAAGAGGGCAGACTTCATGACAGTCAGCTCAAGATGGAGTCCGCAATGTCTGAACTGTGTTCTGATAAAATGATTCCAAGTTTTAGGCCTTTCCATCTGCCAGAATCCAAAGCTACAGCTATGGGCAGACACAAGGGAAGTTTTAGCTATCTCCTACCCCTATTCCTGTTTTTCTATTATTCCACTATGCCAGCTGATCGAGATCTGGGAGTGAAAGGAAGGGTTTCTCAAAAATCTAAGCCAAGAAAACACCTTGGTGACACTAACGGAATCCTGGAGGGGATAAGTGACTGAGCCCCAACACTGGCTGGGGACTGAGAGCCAGCTGTGAGGAGTGGCCAGCCCGGGGCCCTGTCAACTCTGTCATTAATCCTTAGGACGCAGGAGTCCTTGGCCAAGGTCATGGAAATCACCTTAAGATATGGAAGAAGAAAAAAAAAGCTATCGATGTGCTTAGTGTCACACTTTCTTCCTAAAGGAATGAACGCTGTGATCATCGGCCAGCCTCAGCTTTCTTCTCTTCCTCTCACCTGTTTCTTTTTTATAAAATGAATGCAAGACAACTTACAAGACATACCTTTTAGTCTACTTTCTTGTCAAAGTGAAACATTCAACATAATTCCAAGTGGAAAATAAACAACAACAAAAAGTTGAGCGACATGTGTAAGTTTAAGAATGAACTACCATTTGCTACCATAACTTCCTATATTAAGGATGAACTTCACTCGGGTAGAGATATGAAAAATTAGGATAAAATCTATGTCTGAATATGTCTTAGCTGCCTTAGTAAAATGCCCTGTAACCCCCCGTCGGTCCCAGTGGTCCACCCACTGCCAGCAGTGGTTTCATGTCTATAAATCCACACTCCCAGCATCAAGAGGCTAAGACATCTGCATATAAAGGACTCATCCTACTGAGAAAGTCACATGCTCTTTCAGACAATGCAATCAGGATACTACGTCATACTGTAGTCTTCCATGTGGGAGCTGTCGGATAGTGTAACTAAAATACATCTCCATGGTCACCCCACGGAGCGGACAGCCTCCCTCTCGCCGCAGGAAGGCGCCCAGCCCCTGGACTTCATCGGCTGCTTGGGGAAATGTCAGCTCCTAGCACCAAAGGGTTTCATCTGAAGATCGTCACTGAGGAAGGAGGAAGATGAGGTTTGCATACATGTCCCCTTTCAGTGAGAAATGGTGGGATCTGGGGACATGAGTATAGACAGAAAAAGAAAAGTTGGAGGTGTTCTTTTGTTTTGTTTCCCTGATGGCTTAATTCAGCGATTAATGTACCATGATCAGAATAAGCACACCCGGTTCTTATCCTTTACTGCCTACTTCGCAAGTACTCAAGATGTGTTCATTTTGCCAAGTAAAGTTCACTTTTATCATCATTCGGGTCTCAACTGTCTTCATTCCATTATGTTGCCGGGCTGTCATAACATCTCAATTCTCAAGTGAGCAAACATCAACGTCCATTTGTTTCATTAACCCCTTGGCATGGCTAGTTGGGGACTTTCTCATGTTTAGTGCCAAGGGGTTAGATGACTGTATCTCTTCTCCCAAAGCCAAATTCTAACCAATATGTACAATTTCAGAGCCTCATCAAAAATTTTTCACGTAGGAGAAAAAGTGCGTGATTCTCATCGGTGTGTACATTCCTCGCACATGGGTCAAAATAAACTGCAGTAAGTCTAGTTTATGTGAAGTTGGAGCTGCATTTGCTAACATGACATACAATTCTCATCACTAAAAAATAAATACTACTGCAATATAAACAAAATCATAAAAGGACATTCAAAGTTTTAACATCTGAGAAAAAGCTAACTCACAGAGAACTGAAAGTAAAAATTAAAACAAGAAGGCAAACACCTGTTTACCCTGGTGTACAAATTTTGGTGAAAAGCAGGGTCATTATACCTGTCTACATTCTTCAGCCATCAGAGGCGATAAATATTAATAATGGAAAAGAGGTTTCCAAGCACAGGGAAAAAAATGCTCTCTGGTGCAAATTCTATCATCGACCCTGTAAGTGAGCTCGTCTGCTGTGCATATGCTTGCTTCCTTCCTTGGTAGAACCATGTCCGTTTGCCCATGACTGCCCATGAAATCTGGACGTCCAAATAAGATCCCAGGCTTCCTCTGCGGTACCCAGCGACAGGCATTCGCATATGTATATACTGGGATTTATACGGATCTCAACAGATGTTCAGTCCGTCTCTCAAGCGCTTCCTAGTGATTCTCAGCCAGATCTGACACACGCCTACCTCCGGCGCGGCTCTGACACGCGTTACTGAACTCTTGTACATGCACGTCACCACCCTTCCACAATCGCTTGTTCTGAGTTATAAACTGAATCTTCTTAGTCTAATTAGTTTTTGATTTCTCTTCTAGAAAGTTAAAAAAAAAAATTGTACCTAGAATCAGTGTATCTCGTTTATCCTTCACTGTTAGGGAAAAACAAAAACTAAAAGATCAAAAGATGACAATCGGTGCACAAATGAATCATGGTGGGCTCATGACTTCCGAAGATTGTGAAATTACCTCTTAAAGTTGCTATAATAGTTAAGACAGTAGCAGCAACAGCATGAGACCTTAGACTGAGATACAATTTCATGCACAAACGAAAAGTGGAGTGTATTTGCGTATATGTGTGTTCTCATGTGGGTGAGAGGTGGTGAGGGGTGGAGACCCTGGATCGGTCTGGGATGTCTGAAGGCGCTGCTGCTGTTTGTGAGAGCTAGGACTGGTGTGGTGTCCGGGAACCGTTTTCAGGAATAGATCTAAGATGCCAGTGAAGTAGCAGAATGAGAGACTTATTCGCGTCCACTTGCAGAGTAGGAAAACTGCGGGAAGTGCGGCCGTCTCTCGTTGTCCACGCAATCCATACCATCCTCATCATCTGTGGGCAGGAAACAGCTATTTTAACGTCACATTTGTTTTTGACAACATTCTGTCTGGTCTGTACAGTTCTAACTTCTATGATAATAAAGAGGAACCGACGCAACCACTCAGAAACATGGTTTATCCTGAACAAAACATACAGTCACTAAACTTATTTCAAAATTATCTCATTTTCAAACCCATGGTCTATGAAGAAATAATATTATCAAATCATCACCTTCGAGACACCAGCTTTGTAAGACTCAATAAAAAACTGTGAAAAAATACTATTGAAGAAAACAAGATTTTTTTTAAATTAGAAGGAACAATTTTCAATAACCTTGAATTTCATGAAAGTGCACATCAAAATGACAGAAGTCAATGACTCAAAGGCACCCGAGCTGTCTATCTGGAATCCAGTATCAACTGTCTTCAAATGCTTGCATTTCTTCTTCATGGTGCTTTAGGTGTGATTGAAAAATAAAGCTTCATATGATTCCATTGCACTGGCGTCCTTGATTACATGTTTAAGATTTTACATGATTTATCTACTATCTGCCTTCACTCGCCCTTCCCAGTTTTCCTATGATAAAACTTTAAACTAGAATAAAGAGAATAGATAAAGAGGGAAAGTTGTCAGCATCTAAGTACTAATTCACGAGGAAACAAATAGCAAGAAGAGACAAGAGACTTGAAAGCAGGGAAACAGGCTGTTTACATTTAAGCTGCTCCTGTCTCTCATGTCTCCTCTTTTCCTGAGTTTGAAAGATTACCAATGGCTCCCAACCTTTTCCCATCACTATTCCCACAATGACAGGATGCTCTTCCTTGTCTGTGCTCACACGTTCCCTCACGCAATCTACACTATTCCCTGTGCTCTGCTCTGGACTCGGCAAAGGCCCTGGTGCCGCCCTCCAGGGCACTGTCTGTGGGGGAGGCATCCCCTGAAATCTCCCACTCTACTCAAGTACATTTGATTGCATGCTGTCCTACAATGAAGTGAGTAGGGAGTCTTTCAAATGCCCAGGCTTCTTTTCGTCAAGCAAAACAATTCCATTTCCTCAAATACATAAAGGAAGTACATTACCAACTCTTCCATTTTCCAGCCTCTCCAGGGATCATCAATTTCATGCACTGGGAGAAAGAACACAGGCCAGACCCGCTGTATCGTGGGGCACTGACCCGGGCCCACAACAAAGGATGATGCTTTGCGGTCCTCTGAATAATAGCGAACTTTTCTGCTCTTTTCTCACAGTGCTTCTTTTTGATATTCTGTTCTTAATACAGAAGAGTCTAGAAATGGGATCACGCTGCTAACCAAAATCTGTGGCCTCGAATGTACTAGAAAGTATCATTGCATTAGGTGTGACTCAGCCCATCAGGGAGCATTTCTGGCTCCGGCTCCCTGGAAACCTCTGAGGGCCTCTCTGCTTTTAACTACACATTTCCCAAGAAGAGTATTATTTAGGGAAATCTCTGCCTCCTGATTAGAAAATATTGGTGAGGTACCAGGCAAATCACATGCATCTTTTAGGTGAAACACTTTCCACAGTATTCTCAGCTCCACTAACGATGGTAGGAGCTGCAGATGGCATACCTGTTGTTCAGTCACAAAGTATAAAAACTATCTCGAGAAAAAGCTGAAATTTTAATGTTCATATTCTGACATGTGCCAATCATATTTCAAAGAAACAGTTTTCCCCACTAACAGCTTTGTTTGGCTGAGTGTGTTTCTGCACAGTGAACGTGCAGACAGCCCTGGACGGCACGGGCAGGACGCCTGGTGCTTGTACAGCCAGAGACGGGCAGAAGCTATCTGGCTCCTGGGCCGCAACCAGGCCTCATGCCAGGTGGGTCAGGCTCAGGACAGGGGGAGGTGTGGGAGGTCCTTTCTGAGGAGGAGGCGTTATTACACGGTAGCTGAGACTTAAGAGAGAGTCACTTCAGTAACAAATTCATCACATTTCTGAATACAAAGAAACCTAAATCTCACAGGTATATGAGGGCCCTCACCTCGATATTCTTTAAAGCTAGTTATATCCCTTCCTCCTTCAAGCTCCCTCCTGATTTTCACACTTGGTCACTGTGAGGGCTGTGAGTCTGGAGAAGCAGGACTGAGGAGTTCCCCTGGGCCCTCCATGCTGCACAGGCAGGTGGGGCTGTGGAGGGTGGCACTAGATGGCAATGACAATGACGTGACAGCTAAGAGCCCGGCCAGAGCCTGTCACACCCAGTTGACTATATATCTATACAATCCTGCTCTGAAAGGAGGTCATAGGGCACAATGATGATAATGAACATGAACTATGCCCCCCAAACCCAAATAACACACATCTGGAAAAAGAAAAGAGAATGTTCAACGTCTGAATGTGGATCCAAGTAGCGTCAGTTGCCTGATTTTCTTAGAACATTTAACAAATGTAATTATATGGCAGGAAAAGCTACTAGGATAGATCTCAAAGCAATCCTCTTTCTCTGTAAGAGGGAAGGCAGAGGATCATTAATGGATATAATGCAAGACGACACATTCCAAAATCTGTTCAATTAATTAACACCAGCGAGGACAATCTGGCATGTTACTGCAGCTGTTTGTAGAAAAGGAATACTCTGCCTTTCTAACTGCTGATTTGTTCTAAGAAATAACTCCATTTTGTTTTAGACAAGCAAGGTGGCGAGTGGGAAGACCACTGCTAACGCATGGTAGCACCGCGGGCTTTGTGAACCAAGCCTCTGTGCCAGCGGCAGGAGCACGGTGGTTCCTCACGGGGCGCAGCTCAAAGCTGCAGGAAGGACGAGCATGTGGAATGTAAGCACATCTCCAGGTTTCACTGATTCTCCTTGGGGCTGCTTCTTAAGGGAATCTAGGAAACACATACCCAGGGACCATCAAACTACAAACGCTGCCCTGTGCCCTGGAAGAACCCAGGGCTGCATTCACTACCACCGAGGCCCCTCCTGGCAGGAGCCCAGGCTGCAGCCTGGTGCCAGAGGGCCGAGCGAGCCCCCAGCTGAGCCACACAGGACAGGCCGTGGGGCCCGCCTGGCCTCCAACTGCTCTGCTGAGCGATTCCATCTGCTTTTCCTCTCTGGACCCTGCATCGGGAGACAGGATGGCACGTCCAGTGCCCTCCCGACCACAGATTGGTGCCCTGTCAGGTACAGGTGACGCTGCTGGACTCACAGTTTGGGGCCGCTCAGGGCCACACCCGCAAACCAGATCGGCCAGACCTACAACCAGATGGATTCCGACACCATCCTGGAGTCAGCAGAGTGCACGGGCTTGTTATCCAGTCTTGTCTCAGCTGTATTAGCTTTTAAACACACTGAGTCACTGGGCTGATCCAGCACTACCCATGTCTGTAACAATATATATTCTTTCAAGAACAGAGTTTTGCTGCTAGTGACAAAATGTGACAGGCCAGGAAAAACCTTCAATTGTAACATTCAGTTCCATTCTATTGTTGATCAAGGAGCTGAGTCACTAGGTCTGGATTATATTCTAGAAACGATGCCGGGTGACTTAAAACTCCAGATATTTCCGTCTCATTTGAGAAGTTCTCAAAATACTTATTCATGTTCTCATGACAACCACCACGTGAGAGTGTAGTGAGGGATAAGGCAGGTAAGCTGAATCTCCAAGAGATTCTGTTTCTTGACAGGCCTTTGAAATTCAAGTCATTCATAAAAATAGAAACTGATGGCTACAGAGGAATATATTAAAAAGCTTTTAATTTGACTTGTTCCTCCTCAGATAGATGTTAAAACTGTTTTGCTGTGGTCATTTTAGTCTTCCACTTCCCAGCATCGGTTAGTGTTCGGTCAGTCCCTTCGCGGTGGCCCTCCATTCACGCCCACTCTCTCTGCTCAGCGTTCCTGGATTGAGCCAGTCATAGCTCCTCATGTAGAGGATCACAGAAAAACACCACACACTGGTTAATCTGGGGCTCAAATACAACCTGAAAACTAGGGTTATCCAAACCTGTAGGACTCTCAGTGTCTTTCCTAAAGAGGTGGCTTCACCTGCCACATTCCAGAGCCAGTGAGTGGCAGAGCCAGGATGCGAAGCAGGGTCTGAGTCCCGGGCTTTGCACCCCTACCACCCTCTTCTGTACTGGGATTTTACTTTCAGCTTTCTGAAGGAACATATGGATGGACCCAAGGCTTGGCCTCTACAGAGCCCACCTACGTTTATAACTTCCAAAACAACATTCAGTTGTCCTGAAAGGAGGCTCCCCATGCCAAAAGCTCCATTCAACAAAGGAAACTGTCTCAAAGAGGCTGAGGGCGAGACAGAGACATGTTAGGAGCTTACCTTCCAATGCCCACTGTGGGTATCACCTGGGGAGGCCAAACACACAAAATTCTGCACGCTGATGGGCAACTGCACGATCTGGAAGGAACTGGGCCTCCTTCAGGCCCTGAAACCACCAGGCCCTCAGCATCATTGGTTTGTTCATTTAATACATATTTGTTGACTACCTATCCTGGGCCAGGCACTTAGCTAAGAGCTGGGGCGAGCAGTGATTGAGACACTCAGTCCTTCTCAGAGCGACTGGATTCTAGTTGGAGAAACAGACAGTAAGCAAAACACCAAATTCATCATCCAGTAAAGGTCAGTGTAGAGAATTAAGGGATGGGGGGCGGTGTTCGATGCGCTGCATTTTGTTCTTTAGGTTGGAAGGTTACAGGAAGCTCTCTGATCAAGTGACATTTAAGCTGAGTCTGGAGAACAAGCAGGAGCAGCTCCCGCAAATGTGTGGGAAGAGAGCACTCGAGGCAGAGAGCAAGTAAAGCGCCAAGTCCCAGGCACGGTGAGGCATGGTGTGTTCAGGTGTGGCTGGAACACAGGGACAGTGAGGGGACACGGAACAGGATGAGGTCACAGAGGGGGATGGGCCCCAGGTCAGGCAGGGCTGTGGCAGCCAGTGTGTGCAGTTTGGATGTGGAGAGCAATGGGAAGCCGTTGGAAGGTTTTAAGCAGGACACTGATGTGGTCGGACTACTACAATGAAGGTCATAGCTGAACAACGAGGCCTAGCGAACGCTCTGTGTTGGAAAGTACTCGGCCTAATTCACAGCTCACTGGTTTGCCTGGGGCCAGACAGACACTATGCCAAGGCCAGTGCCCACTGTTTCTTCTCAGACAATCCTCAGCTATTCGCCCACAACTCCACAGACTTTCTAACCTGTCTTCAAAGCTTCAGAGGTTCAAAGATTCTAGCAGTGGCACGCGAGACAGAAAGGAAGCCCATTGCCTCGGCACTGGTGACATACCACGAGCAGCATTCGGCAACAGACGTTTCACACCTTAACCTGGGCCTCGGCCAGGCTGGTGAGTCCTGCTTATGGCTACGGCTGACACTAACTGTGGGACTTGGGGAAGCTTGATTTTTCTTTGGTTTCAATTTCTTCCCTTATAAAATGAAAGTTAAGGGGTTATTCTTGCAAGTCCAAAGAAAGCAAAGTGCACTTATGCACACGTGATTATATTTTTCAATTCAGGGTGTTCACAGTCCCTTGTTGTCAGGCCATGGGCCCCAGATTAAAAACTCTGGGCCTAAGTGACAAATGACTCCTAGATTGCCCTTCGATGCTGCAATCTCTTGACTACGTCCATAGTTGGAACAGCACTGCGCTTCAGTCTTCCCTCTCTGGGATACTCAGTGTATTTCAGCACTATCAACTCCTCTGCTTTTTAAAAAGGAAAGAGTGGAAAAGAAACATAGGAAATAACATAAAGGAAAAGAAAAGGAAAAACCAACATGATGTTATTGTGTGAGCCAAAAGATGTGTGACTTGAAGAAATCTCTTAGCTACCCAAATAATGTCCCTGCGCCTCAATTGTATTCTCAGTCCTAAACTAATGATGACAGATACAGACCTATGTCAGCATATCAGAATGTTTATAAATTATATTTAATAACTTGTTCTTCCATTAAATCCCACTTATTTAGAACATTTATCAAAGTGTGGGGCATATACCGGTGTATGAGCAATGATTTGAACTGGCACCTGAACATATAGTTTTAATAGATACATAGTTTAATTTACATGCATCAAAAATTGCTGGCAAACTAAATTAAGTCTTCACAGATAGTATTGCTTACGACAAAGGTAGGTAAAAAAGAGTGATTCAATTTAAAGTGAATTTTAAAACTATTAAGCGGAAGACCAGAAATAGCAAAATTCTGAAGGAGGTATGTGAGTGGGAGACACAGGCGGGCTCTCTCTTTCAGAATCCTTTCGGCTGATAGCAAAAGAATCTATTAGAGAACAGTGAGGGCTAATTACTCTATAATTCAGTCTATAATTCTCAGTTTACAATTTTTCCATATGCAATTGTTTCCACCTGAAAAACCTTTTCTCTCAGCTATCGGTCTTTATATTTCCACACTGGGAACTCCATTCTTAAATGGAATGAACTAAGTCATTGTGGGATTTGATCTTGAAAATAGCTAATAAAAAAAGTGACTGTTTTCTTTGGTTATATTGGTATGTTGTCATTTGCCTTCTAGATTTACTTACATTTTTCAGGTGGTGTTATTGTAATAGTCTGAGCTGTAAATTCTTCATCAAAATATCTGGTATCTGTCTCAGATGTTACTTGAGGCTTAAAAGGAGGTACAAGCTGTAAGGAGAAAGCAAAAGCACTGTCAGCAGATTTCCACTTAGAAAGCTTGATTTCTAGGATAAAATTCGATGAAAAGTGGGAGAGACCAGGCTGCTGAGTCACTGTGAGGCAGAGGAGGTCCGGGCTTCCTCAATGGCAGTCTCAGCGCAGGAGAGCAGGATGATGGTCATTCTGCATTAAATTTGAGGGATTATGCGAAACAGAGCAAAGGAGAACCAAAGAATAGGGGGGAGAGGATACTGAGAAGTCTGTCCTAATCTTTTGCCCAACAACAAACACACAACAAAACCATGTGGATGTGGATAGTGGCAGCAAATGTAGGTTCTTCCCAGGGCAGTAAAAGGACCCCGTCACTTCCCTTCTTGGTACCTGGCCCAATGGCTTATTATTAGAAACAGTCCCCAGGCCACAGAGACCACTGCCCTTGTACCTGGCAAAGAACCATAACTCGGCTGACTTGAGATGGGCATTAATGCCTGCCCCTGCTCTGGAACAGGGGTTCTAGGCAGCCCCTCAGGATATGTGCAAATGTTTTATTAAATTTTATCAGATCCTCAAAGGGGACTGTGACCCAAAAGAGATGAAAAGTAACTACTCTGAGGTTGACAGGACTCATTTGCCTCAGGCCTGCAGCAGGTGGAGGGTGGGGTAAGTCTGGGGTTGCTACAGGTTACAGAAGCCTGAGCAATGAGAACTTCCTCTGGCTGGGGGGAGGGCTGGAGCCAGGATAAGGGGAAGCTGGAACCAGAATGGGGGATGGAGCTGGAGCCAGGATGGGGAGGAGCTGGAGCCAGGATGGGGAGGTGGAGCTGGAGCCAGGATGGGGAGGAGCTGGATCAGGATGGGGGGGGAGCTGGAGCCAGGATGGAGAGGAGCTGGAGTCAGGATGGAGGGGGAGCTAGAGCCAGGATGGAGGGGAGCTGGAGCCAGGATGGGGAGGAGCTGGAGCCAGGATGGGGGGGAGCTGGAGTCAGGATGGGGGGGGAGCTGGAATCAGGATGGGGGGGAGCTGGAGCCAGGATGGGGAGGAGCTGGAGCCAGGATGGGGGGGAGCTGGAGCCAGGATGGGGGGGAGCTGGAGCCAGGATGGGGGGGGAGCTGGAGTCAGGATGGAGGGGGAGCTGGAGTCAGGATGGGGGGGGAGCTGGAATCAGGATGGGGAGGAGCTGGAGCCAGGATGGGGGGGAGCTGGAGCCAGGATGGGGGGGAGCTGGAGCCAGGATGGGGGGGGAGCTGGAGACAGGATGGGGGGGAGCTGGAGACAGGATGGGGGGAGCTGGAATCAGGATGGGGGGGAGCTGGAGCCAGGATGGGGGGGGAGCTAGAGCCAGGATGGGGGGGAGCTAGAGCCAGGATGGGGAGGAGCTGGAATCAGGATGGGGGGGAGCTGGAGCCAGGATGGAGACCCTGCTTGGCAGCTCCTCACAGGCAGAGCCTACAGGTTCTTGTAAAACACAGGAAGGCCAGTCCCAGGGCCTGGAGTCAGAGCACATGTTCCGATCACTACCATTCAGAACACGACATGCTGCTTTTACAATAAAATTCCCACGTGGACAGAAAACAGAAAAATAGAATGACAGGAATTAGTATGTTTTATCAAAAGTTTACAGAAACAGAAATACACAATTGGCTTTAGATCAATGCATTTTCCCACTCTTACTGTCACCAAATTTATGTTAAATAATAAGGCAAAAAGCTTTAAATTATTCTCTAGACAGACCATGTTTAAAAAAAAAACAAACAACAAAAAAACCAGGGCATGATTAGAATTAAAAGCACGTTTTCAAACTCAAGGACCACATTTCAGCTTATGGCACATGTTATATGGCATTTTTAATCTCTTTTCTATCATTCTTTCTCTTTGTTCCAATACACAGCTATTCTAAAGTCTCTATTATTAGCAGGCACTCTTTGGGGATCAAATCAAATTCAGGTTCCATATCAACTGGTAATGGCTACTACAGAACAGCGTGGCTCCTCCCTAGCAATTTCAACCCCGCGGAACACGCTCCTTTCCTTGTGGGGACGAGACCCCCGCGATGGCACCAGAACAAGTTTCTCTCCAGTGGCTCTGATAGGTCCACTGGACACAAGCAAGCCATTCACTCCACTGATGGGAACCTTCCCTCTCCCATTCAGACACATGGCATTCTTTTCACCAGCACCATGCTCCTGCACATAGCAACACCAAAGGTGATGAAGACTGGAGAATTGGGGGTTTTCCTTTTAGAAACTGAGGGGTAACAGCCTTTATCTGGCAGGAAATGGGAGATTGGGATTCTGATTGTAACTGTCTACTGACTCACCACCCGAGACATGTGCAAAGAAATAGGCCTTCATCCTTCTAATCAAAAATCAACCACAAGAAATTCTTTCAGCAGAAATGGGCTCCTATTGGGCAGGTAGGGTAGGTGTTGCTCACCCTCCTCACCCTCCCCACCCTCCCCACCCTCCCCACCCTCCTGCTCGGCTTCTGTCTCATGGCAAAAACTTGAATCTGCAAAGCTTCAGGTTAGGGGAAGGCGGCTATCCTTTTAGATGAGAGAGAGAGAATGGTCACTTGTAGCTTTAAAAAACTGAAACAGACCTAAAAATAGTGTTCCAATGATCACAGGGGAACTGAGTCTGTTCAAATGTCACCGGATATTAGAGAAGACTGAGCTGACCTCCCCTCTCAAACAGTTGCCCTCCCCATCACTTTCTATCCCCACCCTGCTTTATTTTTCTTCAAAAGACTTTTCAACATCTGACACAAATACACACTTACATACTCGCATGCACACACACACACACACACACACACACACACACACAAAATTCATTTGTTTAATGTAATTACCGTTACACCTCATCCTCAATAAAAGTTCAATCAGGGCAAGGGCTTTTAAAGAAGTTTTACTGAGGTATGACGATATACGATAAATTGTACATATTAAGAGTATACAATTTGACATTTGACATATGTATCTACCCATAAAACTATCACCACAATCAAGATGGTAAACATAACCATCACTTGCGAACGCTTTCTCATGACCCTAAGTAAACCCGTCCTCTTTCCTATCCTCCGGCTAGCAAGGGCTGACATGTTGTCCGCCACAACTGATTTGTATTTTCTAGACTTTTATGTAAAATGGAACCAGATAGTACGTAATCTTTGTATGTTTTCTTTCACTTAGCATGATGATTTTGACCTTCATCAATGTCACTGTATGTATCAATAGCTTACCCATTTTATTGCTGGGTTATATTCCATCCTCCAGATGTATCACAACTTGTATATCCATTCACCTGTCAATGGATATCTGGGTTGCTTCCAGTTTGGGACTCCCTACAGATAAAGCTGCTAGAAATCTGTATTTCCAAGTCTTTGTATAGACATAAGATTCAATTTATTTTGGACAAATACCAAGGAGCAGAACGGCTGGGTCAAACGTGAGAGGTACGTTTAACTGTTTAAGAAACTGCCAAACTGTTTCCCAAAGTAGCTGCATCATTTTAGGTCACTGCTAACAGTGCATGAGAGCTATACAGCTGTTTTCACATTTCTGCCAACATCGGTTTGGTCAGTCTTCAATACCATACATCCTAATATGTGTTATTTCACTGTGGTGGTATTTCCCTAATGAATAATTATCTTTTCCACGAGTTTATTTCTTTGGTGAAGTATCTGTTCAAATATTTGCCCTTGTCATTAAGTCCAAAGTTCTTTACATACTCTGCATACTTGTCTTTTATCAGATTTGGGATTTTCAAGTATTTTTCCAGTTGGTGGCTTTTTCCTTAGCATGTCTTTTGAAGAACAGACATTCTTAATTTTGATAGTGCAATTTATTAATTTTTCTTTACGGATCATGCTTTTGCCCTTATCTAAGAAATCTTTGTACTATCTAGTACCACAAAGATTCTCTCCTGTGCTTTCTTCTAGAAGGCTTACAGTTAGGACTATGATCCATTTTGCATTAATGTTTTATAAGCTGCAAATTCGTGTTTTGTTTTTTTTAAAAGGATGTCCAGTTGTTTTAGCACCATTTGTTGAATTTGAACTATTTTCAATTAACCATATACAGACAGTGCCCCCCAAAAAGTATACACATTTTAAGAAAGGAGAAAACTATTAAAACTATTAATACTCAATATATATTGATAAGAAAAGATGAATACGAGTCATGTGTATACATTTTTTTGGAACCCCCAGTATGTGTGGGTCTATTTCCAGACTCTCTATTATATTTCACTGGTCTCTTCACCCATCTTTACGGGCAATTAGGATGTTATTTGTCCATAACAAAATGTCTTGATTACTGTGACTTAATAATAAGTCTTTAAGTTGAGTAGTACAGGTCCCACAACTTTGTTTTTTGTCAAAGTTGTTTTGGTTATTCTAGGCCCTTTGCATCACATATGAATTTTTAATCAACCTAACAATTTCTACAAAATTGCCTTCTAGTATCTTGTTTAGGATTGTGTTGAATTTATCAATCTTGAGAGAATAGATATTGTTAAAATATTGAGTCTTCTAACTCATGAACATGGCACATATCGCTCCATTGCTTTAGGTTGTTTTAATCTCTCTCAACAATATATTTTAATTTTCAGTATAAAAGTCTTTCACATCTTGTGTCAAAAGTATTCCTAAGTACTTCATATTCCTAAGTAAAAAGTATTCCTAAGTAAACATATTTGTGTTGGTATTGTAAATAACATTTTTTGTTAATTTTCATTTTAGATTGTCTGTTGCTGCTGTATAAAAAATTACAGTTGTTTCTGTACCCTGCATTCTTTTATATATTTATCTTATATCAATCTATTTATGGGTTAAACTTTAGTAGCTGTTTTGTACATTCCATCTGATTTTTTACATAGATAATCATGTTGTCCATGAATGAAGACTAAGATTTACTTCTTTCTTTCTAATCTGCATACATTTTTTTTTTCTTGCCTCATCACATTGGCCATTGGATTTAATTTATTCTTCTTTTTCTAGTTTCTTACGATGAAAGATAAGGTCATTGATCTTAGACCTTTCTTCTTTTCGAATACAGTCATTTGGAATTGGAATTTCCCTTGAAGTATTGCATCAGTTGTACCCCACAGCTAAACATGTTTTGTTTCCCTTTTTAGTCAGTTCAAAATACTTTTTAATTTCCCTTTTGGTTTCTTTTTTATCACATGGATTATTTAAACTTTTATTTAGTTTTCAAATACTTGGGGATTTTCCATGTAGCTTTCTGTTTTGATTTCTATATTCATTCCCTGTCATTCAAAGAGCACATACTTTAACTTATTTGAATCCTTTTACTTTTATAGGGTTGTTTTACTCTAAATATGGTATAACATATGTACCATAAGTTCTGGATGACCTTGAAAAGAATGAGTGTTCTTCAATTATTGGGTGGTGCTCCCTACGTATCAATTAGATTAAGTTGGTTGATAGTATTGCTAAAATCTTCTACAAATTTAATGATTTTCTCTCTACTTCTTGGGATTTGTCTGTTTTTCCTTGCAGTTTTATTAGTTTTTGTTTTATGTATTTTAACTTTTGTTAGCAGGTGCACAGAAGTAGTAGCAGTAGTTTATGTGTGATGTATGTATGCGTGCATGTTTGTGTGGTGTGTGTGTGCCTGTGTGAACAGATTATGGAGATCTGAATTTACTCAATTGTGAGAGCTGGTTATGCAGTCTCTGTAAGGCTTCTGTCTTCACGTTTAATGCCAGAGCCTGGTGTCCATAGGACAGGAAGGGGAGAAGAGAAGATGTGTGTAAAGCAGGAGAATAAAGTGGAACCTCAAAAAGCATGAGCTGGGGCCTACCTGGACAGGCTGAAACCCATGCCATTTCGTATTGCCTCTGACTCTGATGTGGACATCCTACACAAGCTACGTGCCTGCCATGGAGCTAAACGTACACCCTGGCATACTAGTGGGAAAAGCTAAAAGAGAATGCAGGGGGAGACAGAGCCGATGCAGGCCTGACCACTGCCTCAGGCCAATGAAGTGAACTAACAGATAAGCAACAACATGACGAGCTACAAAATGGCTGCTGCTTCACCTCTGGCCTCAGATTTGCCTGCAAGAATCTTACACACCAAAGGGAATTCTGGGAAATGTAGCTTAGCCTAGTCAAATTGACTAAAGCCACCATACAAACAAAAATATCTTCAAAGCAGCAAGTGAAATACAACACATAATTTATAAGGGAACAAATAATTGAATAAGCACTGACTAAATTATCAACTCACAATTTTATATTCAGTGACACTATCCTTCAAGAATGAAGGCAAAATAAAGACATCAGATAAAAGAAAACAAATTCCTTTCCTGCTGACTTGCACTGTAAGTTATGATGATGGAAATTCTTTAGGCTAAAAGGGAATGATACCAGAAAGAAACCTGAATCTTCGAGAAGGAATGAAGAGATGAAAATATCCTGGAATTAGACAGTGATGGTGGCCGCACAACTCTTTGAATACACTAAAACCTCCTGAAGTGTATACTTTATAGGGTGAATTATATCACAGTTAAAAAAATAATTAATTTGAAAGAAGAATGAAGAGCATTTTAAATGGTAAACATGTAGTTTTATACAAATACTAAAAATTCTAATTTAGAATCTGGGACAGAGATGAAGATCAATCTTCAAATAGGAACACAGGAGTTTAATGAATGAATTGAAAGCCTTAAAATTAAATTAGTAATGTACGAAAAATTGGCTTAGACCCTTTCAGAAGAGCGATTATTTCATTTAGCCCCGTCTGTTCCTTGCACTTGAGTAATAAGAATAAGCATTATCTTTTAAACAGTTGCCTTTCCATTGAAATGAATATGAACCAAGTGACCAAAATTAACTACCCAGTGCCTACATTACCCTCTAAAAGCAAGTTTTCTCTTTCTTTCTGAAGGGAATCTATAGGCTGTGCTCCATTCAGTTATTGCTCCTTCTTTCTATTCTGCAATTTTCTGTGTAGCCAATGCTTGGTGTTTCCATTTCTTTCACCTTTCATTTGAGTCAAAAAGTAAAAAAGAACCATTTCAAACATAAAGGAAAACCATTTTCTGGACCACAAAACAAATCTGAATACATTTTAAAGGGTTAATAGCATATAAACTATGTTTTCCAACTACAAGACCATTAACTTAGGAGACAATAAAAGAAAGATGTCTGAAAAATCCATATATTTGGAAATTCAACAACACACTTCAAAATAATCCCTGAGTTAAGAAGAAATCACAAGGAGAATTAAAAATATTTTGAAATAAAAACACAGCATATCAAAATTTGCAAAGCATGGCTAACAGTCCTTAGACAGAAACTTACAGCACTAGTGCTTATATTAGAAAAAGAGAAAGGTCTCAAAGCAATAATTTTAGCTTCCTCCTAAAGAAAATAGAAAAAAAAGAGCAAATTAAACTCAAGAGTAGAATAAAGAAATGATATGGAGCAGAATAAATTTGAACACAGAAAAACAATACAAAACAATCCATGAAACCAAAAGCTGGTTCTTGAAAACATTTCAATAACATTGACAAACCTCTCGTCAGATTAATCAAGGAAAAAAGGGAGAAGACGTAAATGACGAGTATCAGAAATAAAAGAGAGGTCATCATCACATATACTACAAACACTATAAAGACGGTATCTTTATTTATTTAGTTACTGAAATTGTTCCAGCTTTCACCGCCGAGAATTCCTTAAGGTTGGCTCCTGTGGCCTGTTAACATGCCCCTTTCTATCTATCTTTCTTGGGTTTTTACTTTTCTGGGAAATTTCTTGGGCTCATCTTTTATTTTCTTCATTTCAGCTCTGGAACCAACCACGTCTCCAAGCAGTCTTGATTCCTCTTATTGGAGAATGATATTTAGAACGCAAGAGCTCGGTGCTAGCTGTGATCATTAAAATCATATAATAATAGTAAAAGACATTTTCTCCCTAAGATCAGGAACAAAGCCAGGATGCCCCTCTCATCACTTCTATTAAACACTGTAGTGGAAGTCCTAGCCCGTATAATAAGGCCAAAGAAAGAAAAATACATACAGATCGAAAATGAATGAAAACTTTTTTATTTACAGGCGATGTGATCATCATGAAAAGACTCGTAAGTAAACTACAGAAAAAAGGTATGAAGACTAATAAGTGAGTTTTGCAAGAGTGCAGGATACAAGGTCAATCTACAAAAATAAACTATAGACTGGCAACGAACAATGTGAAAATGAAATTTTAAAATATCATTTACATCAGAAGACATGAAATACTTAAGGATAAATCTTTAAAATATGAGTCAGATTCACTGAAAATTATGAAGCATTACTGAGAGAAATGAAAGACCTAAATCCATGAAGAGATACACTGTGTTCATGGATCTAAGATAGTACTGTTCAAATGTCAATTCTCCCCAAATTTATTTACAGATTCAACATAATCTCACATAAAATCCAGCAGACTTGTTTTGTAGAAGCTGACAAACTGAGTGTAAAACCCATATAGAAATTTATCTAGATAAATTCATATTGAGGACATCCCGCCAGACAATGTCAAAGGCACTTCAGAGATCATAATTTTTTATGTAAAATGACTTGTCCATTTCCACCCTGGGAAGGAAGAAGCAAGTCCAGGACAAGAATTTCCACATTTCAGTGCTATCCTCTTCAGACAGCCACATCAGCCCCTCATAATTAAGATTAATTCATGTTTTACTTTGGGAGAGATCCAGATTTTCTCTAAAGATACCAGCATCTTTACTTGTATTTTCATCTCTCGATTTGCCACAATGTATAGAAAAATGGCCAATACTCATATAAGAATAAAATATCTCCCAAAGCATACTAAAACTGTAATTCAAAATGCCTGATCTTAGGGATGAATTAACCTCTTATGAATAAGTTGCACATTTTAAGGATATAAGGGTCCTATAAAAATGCCTGATTTTATAAATTATTTTATAATTTGTACTGTCCAAAGCACTAGAATTTTTATTGAATTCATTAAAATAGCTACTGGTATCAACATTCCCATAATTATTTCCTTGTTTATTAGTGATACAATACAACCCTAAATAGACCCAAATCCCATTTTCACAGCATTTTAGAAAGAGACTTAAAATGTCAGGCTGCTGCTCTCACGCTGCTGTCCAAGTACGTGAGGATGGCTGGAGACATGGTGCGTCTCTGACACCCAGGAGACCCGAGGAAACCCGAAGCAGGTGTCAGGCTATGACTAATTCCATTGCTCATGGAAACTGTAATTTTTGTGGTATGCTTTTCTGTGCAAGACACTTAACCTTTGCTCAAATTAAGGATCATCTATTTTTTTTATCAGTTCTAATAATTTAAACTCATTTCTCCACACACATCATCTAAAGCTATATTTTGGCAGTTCCTTCTCCCTCCCTGTCCCACTTGGGGACGCCTCTGATTCCATTCACCACAAGACAGCTGCCTGGGTGTCTCATGTCACCTCCACTCTGGGCGTGTCTAGTCCAGTGGAGCAGAGACAGGTAAGCCTGGCTTCTCACTGGTGGGCTAGCTGGGGTCTCAGAGCTTTCTCCAGGTGACCCCAAACTACCATTTAACATGAGAGCCAAACTCATGAGGAAATCTTTGTAGCGACTCGTCTCCTAACAGGACTGAAGAAAGTCCATGTTTTGCCTCTTCTTTAAGATAGCAGTGTCACACTAGGGCTTCACAATTATCTCTTAAAATAATTTTTCTTTCTTTTTCTACTTTTCTTTCTTTTTTTTTTTTTTGATTGAGTCTTTCTTCAACAGGGATATTTAGTTGTGGCTTGCGCACCAAGGAAAACCTCTGACCATGTGTTATTTCTGGGAGACATGACAAGACCTGGATCTCTCTCAGGTTCTTCTGTAGTGGACTAACACGGTAACAACAGTACATAGTTCATTAGGGCCACAGATTGTACAACTCATAAGGAACATCATCAGCGTTATAAAGTGGATGTAGAGCTGCCCAGAGGAAGTGAATAAATACTGAGGGCATTTAAGGATGGTCATGCTTCTCATAAGGGTTGACAAGGATCTGATACCCACCAGTGCTTTATACAAGGTACAAAACTCAAGAGATGAGAGTTTAATTGAAGTTGGAATAAAATATGGGGCAACGATTTTAAACACCTCATTACAAGAAACGCTTAGAAAATCACCACACTCCCTCTTATCATAACATAATACAGGAAAGAAGTACTTGTCTTACTTCCTTACAACTCATATGATATCATTCTACCTTTGCTTTAGGGACTAACAGAGAATATTCGGCACAAAACAGACACTACATAAATGTTGACTGATACATCTTTCAGAGAAAATATGAAAAGCTGGAATAAACTGAAATGGAAGGACAAACTACACAAAATAACTGGATAAAAATTCTTAGCAAATCTTGGCTTACATGAAAATTTCACAGTAAAAATTCTATATGAGCATTTGAAAATCAAAAAATCTAAATCAGTGTCTATACTTACAATATCTGAAGTAGTAAAAATAAAATAAACAAAAATTTAAAAGATAGAACCGACACAATAATACCCTGCTCCCGAATTAAAGCAGAAACTTCAGCATTAAAAACAAGTAATAATCACAGTACAATAAAAATAAAGGTACATAATTTGTAGCATCCATTTCACAGGTATTAAAGTTCTGTTTCAAATAACGGAAAAGTCCAAAAGAAGACAAATAAATGTATTACTTTGTTAAATGTTAAAACTAAACTGCTTTTAAATTCCTTTTAAAATAAAGGTTTGTATAAATATATCTGAAGAGTTCATTTTAAAATTTAAAGGCATAAGGACAAATTTTAAAATTATAATCTTTTTTGGCTAGTTATTTTTTTGAAGTAAGGAAACAATGCAAAGCAAAGTAACAAAGAAAAATCAACTGTTTCACCATATTGAATACAATTTCATGTATGTATTTTGGGAGTCAAAATTATCAATAAAACTTTGTGCTGAGAAGTTCAATACTCAATTAAACAATAGAGTAAAAATGTAAAATTACATTGTATCATTAAATTTCAGTCACTTGAAAAATTTTTTTAGCCAAAGTATACAAATACCATGATGCCATGAAGATAACCTACCTTTTTATCGTATACATCTTGCCAGTTTACTCCAGAGAAGAAACTGTGTCTCATAATTTCTTTTGCATCATCTGGTCCTCCACCAAGACTATGAGGATAAAAAAAAAATTAAATGAGTCTAAAACGTTTAGATAAGCCCAATGCATACAAAAAGTTTTTGTGAAATGTGATTTTCTGTGTGATACATAGTTTTTGATAAATACCCATTAAAAATAAACAGCTTTTTCTGTAACATCTAATTTCTCTAATATATTATTAATAAGAATGAGCCTCAGAAGAGTATGGTATCTGAAAAGAGCATAGGCTATGGAGACGAACCTGAAATAGGCAACCAGCTCTGGAACTTACAAGACATTTAACAATGAAAAAGTTGCTTAATCTCAGTTTTCCCATCTGTAGAATGGGAATAATACTACTAGCCTAGTGGATTATGGCAAGGGTTAGAAATAACATAGGTAAGCATGTAGCCCAACAAATGTTAGCTATTATCATTGTCAATTCTATAAACCAAAATTATTTCAGAATGACTCAAGTCAAAAATGCACCCTTGTTAACATAAATTCTGAATTGGCTAAGTTGGTTAGACAAACAATTTGTAGAACTTTTCTAATAGAAACTCATGGACTATTTTCATATCTCAAATGAGTTTCCACAGAAATTATATTGTTAATCTAGGAAATCATTACAATGGAATTTGCTAAGCAAGTTTCAATATAAATTAAAAATTTAAAAATACACCCCCGCCCCCATCTCCATCTTTGGCAGTACTCTTATCTAACTGCTACCTGACACAATATGAAATTCAGGTGTTTTCTGCTTCCTCGGGTAATATAGTACATACTAGTCATGACAAAGAAAGAATGAGAGAAACAGAAAAAACAGAGAGGGAAGAAAGGAGGGAGGGAAAGAGGGCAATGTGAGAGAGAGAAAAGAAAGAACAGGAAAAGAATGAAGAAAACAAAGTCAAGGAAACCTATTTAAATCGCAAATTGATACAGCAAGCTTTATTCGGTCTCGTTCATGGTTAGGAATGATGGGCCCTGGTAAATTCTTAACAACCTGGTCTCTGGGGGAAATTACACACATATAATATGCATATAATATATGTATTTATAATGAATTGTACTAATATAAAGGTGAATTACAAAATTTACAAAGAATAATAAAAACACACAATGTCCTTTTTTATAAATTAACCAATTGGTGCTCACACAAAACTTTTGTTATTTTATGCTGAACTCCAAAGCCACGAACTGATTTATGAGTAGTTCTGACATGAGTATTGGCTGATATTTTTGTTTATGGTAAAGACTAAGCTGAAAGTCATACAACAGAGACATATGTCAGAACTTCACTTGTTTGTCAGTTACATGAGTGACTTCTTTGCTGAATGATTAATAGTTTGGGAACAGGAGAAGAATATTTCCTCATTTCTGGTGCCATTCATAGCGTAATGCATATAGATAAAATAACCTTTAAGATTTAATCTGTATTATTAACCTTCTATCTATCACTTTCTTAAGAATAAACAATCCACAAAACAATAAATCAAGCCCTGACTTACAGGGTTTCCCAGTTCTGGTGATGTAAATACTCCCACCATGGCCAATTTCAAGTTATTAACCTGATGTCACTCAACAGAGAAGTGGGAAGAGATGTCCAGAAGCAAACTATTATACAGTATTTCTATACAGATACTGCAGGTATGAGTAAGCTCAAAATGTAATGAAATTATTAAGGAGTGATGAGTTTTGAGGGTTTTTTTTTACTTTTGATTTTAATATTTTAATTTATAAACTTATATAATTTAATTTTTAATAATGACTGTATTAAACAATCAGGTCACTAAATTCTTGAAATATAACTGGCTCTTATGAGTTGGTACGTGCCAACTTCCACACATCACTCAGTAGGAAGGAAAACAAATAGGTCGTAGGAAATTAACCGTTATACTAGTCTAATGAATTCTGGTCGTGATTAGGTATAAGAAATACGGAAGAATCCAAGATCGTCTGACACATTGTCAGACTGGAAAATAATAGAATTAACTGATATCTGAACATCTTTAGTGATGCTCAGTGGTTTCTACAATCGAGGTCCCCTGCCCCAGATCCATACAGCATGAACCACACCCCAGATATGGAACTTCCAGATTGGATCACATTTGGAACTTTCAGCCATGTTCGCATTTGGAACTTTCAGGCTGGCCATGTGTATTTAGGTTAACACTCAGCGCTCCACTTCCTGGCCTCACTCTTGTTCATTTTATTTCAAGCTGCGTATGTCTCTCCCACCACCTCCCGCCCCCGAAGATTTGGGAATTCTTTTGAGAGCGGGGATCAGTACTGGATTACCCAAAAAGCATTTTAAGCTTGTGCTTAAGGAGCCAGAAAAGCAAGCACCAAAACACATGTTTCCGAGAAGAATTTAACATTTCAAAGTATGCATCAAAGTAATCTGCATGAGAAAGTTCAGAAGCTCGTTGTGTTTTCTTATACTTATCTTACTGTGTATTTCGATGTCTTCATTTTGAATTATATATGAGATGGAGGATGAGGTAGGTAAGAGATGCGATGGAGAACCGCAATCGTTTTGTAAAGAAAAGGTTTAATCCAGCTTCACTTCTTCATTTTTGTGTCACCCCTCAGTACTCTAGCAGTTCAGCGTTAGACATAGCTAGGACTTGATCTGTATTTATCAAATACATACACAACTGAGGTATCAGCCATGGGTGCCATGCACAGTCTAAGAAGACAATCTTAGACTGCCATTGTAGAAGCTGGGAGAGACTCTTTAACACAAGTTTCCTCGAAGTGTGAAGCTGTCAAACATTTCCATGTCAGTGGCTCCCTAATACACAACTGAAGACTTCAAAATAATATCAAAGTAGGATTTGTACTGAGCTATAGGTCTAAGAATGCCAAACTCCAGCATCAGAATGCCACACGGAATCCCCAGCTCCTAGGGATTCTTCATTATTAGAAACATCACAGAATTCCTGTTTTCCTAATTTATTGAATGCAACATGAGGTCGTGCTTTTCCTCTAAACGCTGCAGAGGACAAAGGTAATACTAACAGAATGATCATAAAGTAATGGAGAATACGAAATAAAAGCAAAATGACAGTTGGCCATGTGATAGAACTGACAACAATTCAGTAAAGAGGATCAGAAAAATGCAGGCAGTATTTTAAATGGCTGAACAGGAATAAGGCGGTATACGCTAATGCTACCTTTGATTGTGTTTGCAAAGACTTTTTAGGTTCCCCAGGATTCTGTCCCGGGCCGTCTTCTCTATACTCTGCTCTCTCTACCACTCACCTGGCTCCATCTACCTCCCAGGTGGCTGTGGATCCCTAACCCAGATGTGCAGTTACTGGGTTTCTCCTAATTACTCATTGGTACTATTCTCAGCAGCTTGCCTGACATCTCCATCTAGGTTTTCTATAGACACCTCAGACTTGGCATAGCCAGAGCTAACATCAACATCCACCCACCCCATCAAGCCTCTTCCTTTGCCTCCATTTCCTGTCTGTTAACACTACTCCATTCTCCAAACGAGTCATCCATGCTGGCAACCTGAGGCATCCCTGCTCCTTCCACATCCTCACCATTTCCACTTAATCATTCACAAAGTTCTACTTCTCGCTCTGTTTCCACTGCTTCAGAAAGGACCCCATCTTTTATTGCATTCACATTCTTACCTGTCCTGCCTACCTGCCCCTGGCCTTTCATTGTGCTAATCCATCCATGACAAAGCAGCCAGAATTACCTTTACAAAGCACAACTCTGATTATCCACCCCTTACTTTTAATAATTTAGTGGCATCTTATCCCCTTCTGAATAAAGATAAAATATTTTCTAAGAAACATAAGGTCCTTATAATCCAACATATCGGCTTCATCTCCCAATGTTACCCAACTCATATTCTACACTCTAGTCACTGAACTTCTCAAATGCCATGTTCATTTGCAATTCTAGCTGTTCTTTACATGTAAATTTTTCTGTATAAACGCCAATGCAAATTCCAACTCCTTCATGAGCCAGCTCAAGTCTTCCACTCCCCTAGACAGAGCTAATAATTTCAATAGCATTTTGTGTGTAGTTTAACCTGAGCATCTGTGAATACATGTTTTGGGCCCCATGTTATTCTATGAACATCTAGAGCAGAGAATATGCTCTTCATCCTTGCATTCCCAATGTTTTAAAGCAGCAGTGGAGGGACTTGACACATCTACTATAAAAGGAAATTATTAGCAGATAATT
This sequence comes from Rhinolophus sinicus, assembly GCF_057876585.1. NCBI lineage: Eukaryota > Metazoa > Chordata > Mammalia > Chiroptera > Rhinolophidae > Rhinolophus > Rhinolophus sinicus. The sequence continues at coordinate 52,443,437 of NC_142506.1, forward strand.
GAAAATACCGCTTCTGTTTAGACTATAGGAGCCTCTGGGTACACAAACCTTTGAGTTGTAATATATGCCTGGCCACTAACATTCCAAATTTATCTTACATTTACTGAACAATTATTAAGTAACTACTAGGTGCTATCCATTGTGGGGGAGGAAGGGACAAAAAAAAAAAAAAATGAATGCGACATAGACATGAAAACCCCAGTAAAATTTTATTCTACAAGCCACTTATAGAGGGGCCACAAAGGAAAGGGTTGTGAAAGTTACCTGGAGAAATCAGGAAAGGATAGGATAAAAATTCACTGCCCTTGGAACCATAGCCAAATATTAAACCCCAAAATCAAGTAGATAAAATGGAAATCTCAGCTCTTTTTAAAAATTATCTATCACCAAGTACTACCAGTTACACTAATGTGTGTAAATCATCACATTAAATGGAATACATTCATAAACCTAAACCAACTGAGAAATTAATGCATTGTAATAAAGATATATAAAAAAATATCAAATAGGTACCAAGAAACTTGATTTCTACTTTTGTTTTATATGAATTTTCTGTGAGACCTAAGATAAATTATTTAAGCCTCTCTGGGCCTCCGTTTTCTCCTCAAGCCAGTGGAAATGAGAATAACAGCTACTCTATTTCTCTATGGGGAACTGAAAAGGCAACGAAGACAATAGATATGAAAATGTCCTGAATAAAAAGAATCACATTACAAATGTAAAATCGCAGTTACTAGAATTATGAAGTACCTTTTTGAATGGTTCTTCACAAAGCAAAAAAAGATGTTACCTTTTATTACGTTTGCTTATTTCTGCTGAAGGTAAAATCACATTCCTCATAAATTTAAAAGCTAGAAGCATGTAATGGAAAGCACCTCAAAGGTAGACAAAGCTCACATTTTAGGATTCATTTATCTATTATTCATTTATTCCTTCACTCATTCATATCAACAAATGCATACTGATCATCAACAATAAACAATATTGTAAAAAACAAAAAACACTATGTGAAGTGTTATGAAATATATTCAACAATATGTGAAATGGTCTATCCTCAGGATGCTTAAGATCTAAGAGATTTTCAGAAAAATACTGTCACGCACATACACATCTAGATGGAAGGATGGAGATATATACATAGATATACACAAACACACATATTAAGGGATGTTAAAATTAATAGTCATTTCACATGACTTATAAAACGCATGTGTAAATGAATATATAAACATAAAAATGAGAATCCTAGAGCTCATTAAGCAAAGGGCTTAAGTTATTGAAATAGAAAGACAAATTGTATCAAGATTTATTTATTTACTTTTTTGCCATTAGTCCTTTCAGCCACACGTGGAAAAGAATATCTTCAAACAGTAAGCAAAAAAGGTAGTTAAATATGTTGACATAGTAGGGGTGGGAAGGGAGTACGAGCAGGCCTATCCTTTTTTATAAGGTGAATCGGCAGAAACATAAAGGCCCAGAGACTGAAAAGACCAAAAGGGGTCCTTTTATTCCCATAAAAGCAAGCACGAGGGCAATTAAGAAAGTTCACTCATACTAGGGATAACACAACTCTCAAGATCCTTATTTGGTAAAATCTGCATAAAATTTCCAAGTCAGAAACAGTTGAGGAAATTTTTTAAATGTTCTATATTATGCAGCTAAAAATAAGTCAGGATCTCAGTGGGAAGACGTTTACACCAAATACATTGCTTCTTAGAATTAGTTATATATATATTTGAATTAATTTCCATATCACAATTTCTAACCACATTCATCAGTAACTCACTGTTATTTGTGGCTTACCGTTTATTTGGATCCTTTATCAAGAGCCCTGAAAGCAATGATTTTGCATCTGAAGAGAGTGTTCGTGGAAATTTAATGTCTTCCATTAGAATTAGTTCAAAAAGTTTCTCATGATCCTGGTTGTAAAAAGGTAACCTGCCACACATCATTTCATACATCACAACTCCTAGGCCCCACCAATCCACTGCTCGGCCATAGTCATTATCTTCCAATACCTAAAAGTGAAACCAGTAAAAAAGATTATTGTACATTAACTTTTAAAGCATTATTTATAAAACAAGATTTTTAAGTAAAAATTAATCCTAATTTTCAAAGCTTAGGTAGGCTACTTTTACAGCTTGACATTTAAACTATGAAGCATCCTAGAAAAGATATAAATCATACCAAATACCGTGTTTCCCCGAAAATAAGACCTAGCCAGACAATCAGCTCTAACGCGTCTTTTGGAGCAAAAATTAATATAAGACCCGGTATTATATTAGACCCGGTATTATATTAGACCCGGTCTTATATCACAGTAAAATAAGACCAGGTATTATATATTATATACATTATATTATAATATTATATTACATTTATTATATTATATAAGACCCGGTCTTATTTTAGTATAAGACCGGGTCTTACATTAATTTTTGCTCCAAAAGATGCATTAGAACTGATTGTCTGGCTAGGTCTTATTTTCGGGGAAACACGGTATGTGAAATTTTCCATTTTTCCAAAATGTTCAGTATATAAGAAAGAGGTTAAATCACACAAGCAATTCCAAGTAAGTGAGTATATGAGTGCACTAAGGATCAAATGAAAACCGTTAGTATATTTGCATATTTTTCTTAGGTCTATTTCCTTTTTCATTCTGGTTTCTAATGGGGACTTTAAGTCACAACTTAGAACTAAGACATGCTGATAAGGCTTATGATGTGCTTTACACATTCCTGCATTAAGAAGAAATAACACAAATCAAAGAGTGAAAGATAGGAGTAAACACACACAATGTCACAGAAAAGAGTACAGGCATGACCACCAAGCAAAAAAATCTGAAAAATTGTGGAGTCCTCTCCATGTTTAAACTCTTTCCGGAAATATTTAGTCAACAAAGTGAATATGAAGATTTATTGTCTGGGGTGTAATAAACTTTGGTATCCAAAGCATTAGAACCTCACAACAATTTTTGTTAAATGCAAAAAACAAAAATCATGGACTCAATTACCTGTAATGTATCCTTAAATTTGATTTCCAAATTACATTACATGGAAATTAAATTTAGTAAGAAATGACATGAAAGTATCAGGCTATGTTCAGGCTAGAGCAACCTGTTCAAATCAAAACATGATAACTTGTCATGTTATCATATCCCAGGAAAACTTTGATTCTACTTTTTTATTAGATATGTTCCTTATCCAATGGAATTCAATGCATTTATTTGGAACTTTCAGTATTTTACTTTAAGCCACTATATTTGAATCATCTTAATGCTTACTTTTTCTGATCCTCAGCTTTGGGATAAATAGATCAAGAAAATCATACACATGAAATTTATCAACTAAAAAATCTTATAACTGATTATATAAGAGAATTTGATACAGAACAAAGTACGTAGTACTCATGTTCCAAACTTTCTTAGTTTCAAATAAGTAAAAATGCTATTGAAGATTACTCCTATTGTGACTTTTATTTAAAATTTACCAATAATTCAATTTTGTAGACTTGTACATGGTATTTTTGATAGCTAAGGCACTTTAGCAGGCAAGGTATTTAAAGATGGAGCATATAATTTCAAGAAGGAACTATGTTAAACTTAAATATATATTTAGTAGTGTTTTCAAATGCTATGAAAACATTTTAAATTCAATCGTTTCATTGTTTGTTTTCTGGCTAAAGAGTACTAGGAATTACACTGGCAAGATAAGAACATGAGTCCAGTTCCTATGTTTTTCCAAAAATACTTTGTAAATCACAAACTAAGCAAAATATTTTTGGGAAAAAAAACAACAAATTCTTGTTTAGCCAAAAATATTTCAAATGTCTATTTGTTTGAAATGAGTAATGTAAGAACATACAGAAGACAAGAAATAACCTAAAGAAGCAGAGGAATTCTACTTGTGTACTCGTTAAAGGAAATGCTGCATATATAATTTTTAAATACCAGTCACTTTTGATTATTTAAGAATCTAATGTCCAATTAGTAAAATGTACTGTTTTGGGGCCTTTATCTTACAGATCCAGCCTTTTACCTACTACCTAAAAAATTTTTAATCTAAGTAATCTTTCACTGCATTCCTACAACACCAACAAAACAGTGGCACACACAAAAAAGAGCCAAATGTGGTTTTTAACCTCTTTTTTTTTTTGTTTCCATAAAACCATAAAAAGCATAAAAGCTGGATTAACTGCTTCCCGAACCCACATTTCACCAGCCGGGTTCTCATCCCCAGCTGGCAAAACTGGCAATCCTTTATTTTTGTTTAAATACCTGGTTTGCAGCCAGAGGGAAAGTGAGTACATTAAAAAAAAAAAAAAAGGTTTTATTTTTGAAGAGAAATAAACATCCGAAAAATAAAACTGCATTGTAAAAAAATCTGCTTGATAAACTAAAGTGTATTTTACTTAGCTTTGTAAAATGAACACTGATTCTGAAACTAAGTGGCTTTGCTTCTGAACATAATGTGCTTTAATTTACAGATATAATGCACAATTAGATCTGTATACTGTATCACTTTGTACTGAACAGATCTGATGCAATTCAGTATTTTTTTGACATGTAAACTTAAAAGGCAATGTTAAAAATACCCTAACAATTCAGCCATCCTTCTTATCTAAGAGTCTTTGCTATCAATTAAAAAGAAAGACTTCTCTTCAACTCCTACCTCCAAACAGCTGGAAGATGAAATACGCAAGAAATAAAAATAAAAGTGATTAAATATTCTACATACGGATAATAATATAAAACATGTTACCATTATTCACATAAAATCCTTTCTTTCTCTCCTTAAATATAAATTATTTCAAAACACAATACTTTGAAATACTCTAGAAATTCCAGAGTGAAAAATCCACAGCCTCTTTTATATTATTTTTGGAAGATAATTTTCTCCCTTACTGAAAGCACTTCTTTTTCCAAAATTGCAGTAACATAAAATTTACATTCTTTAACCTAAGAGTTGTAATTCCTTCTGGCTACCTCTGATGATTCCCCCCCCAGCCCCCCCAGCAAAAAGGCTAATTTACTTCGTGGTTATCCTGAGGGCTGCTGCAAAGGGCATGGTAAATGGTAATGTGCAGGTACAACAATGGTAGCGTACATTTCAACTCCATTACAATGCAATTTATCATATAATTTTGATATAAATGTAGATCAAAACCTGCTCCCAGAGAAATAATCCACTAAAACACTTAATTAATCTAAAGAAAGTATCTCTTTGCCATAAAAATCAATGTTACTGACATAAACAAAACTCAAGGTTTAAATATGGATATAGACATTTGGTTTTTTCTTCTATCCTTATTGTTCTGTCACCATAGATGTAGTTTTACTTTACAACTACATTTACTACAAATGCTCAAATAGAGATAAAGCACAACAGAGGATGTAAATGTTGAAAAATGATGATACCATGTTTCCCCGAAAATAAGACCGAGTCGCATATTAATTTTTGCTCCAAAAGATGCATTAGGGCTTATGTTCAGGGGATGTCATCCTGAAAAATCATGCTAGGGCTTATTTTCCGGTTAGGTCTTATTTTCGGGGAAACATGGGAGGACACATCAAAGCAATACCCAAACAGTGCACAAACTCTAGGGAACAAGGCATGGTTTCAATTTCACCAGTAGCCAGACATTGCTTCACTTTCTGATATAATAAAACCTAAGACTCAAGGAGGTCACAGCAGGTACCAACTACTATTAAATATTCTCGTAATATTTGATTAATACTTGGTAATATTTGATGTAGACACTTTCATTTATAAGACAACCATGTGAGTTAAAAAAAATCACCACGTATAGCAGTTGATTGGTTACTAATTTAAAAGAATGATATTAAATAATAAACCATCCATTTTAAAATGCTATCATCAATTAAAATTACCAATGTACATATGTATTTGGCTAGTGGGCACTTTCAAAAACCATATTCCAAAATTCTTTTCCCAATCAGGATTTACTGGAAGGTTGAAGACACCCCTCTCTCAGCTTGTTCGCCAAGGCTACACAATGCACCCAAGGCGAGCAATTGCAAGGAGGCTACGTATGCCCTAGAGTGGCTTACTGCTCGATCAATAATCCTGACAGAACAGATGGGGGGAAAGTTAAACATCCAAACAAACTCTCTGCACACCTATGTTGTGAAAGTAAACTGCGAACTTGGATGAACCAATTTACCATTAATTCAAAAAAAAAAATTTTTTTTTCTGGTAACCTTATATTTCAGGTAACTGATATATGTGTTTTATACATAAACACACACTTATATATACCTTACCATTTATGGAAACCCTTTATATATTCTTAACATCATAGGAACTTACTTCCAAAAAAAAGACCTTTAAGTCTTGTAAATCAGATTCTAAAATGTATTACAGCTTCAGGCAAAGTATATATTTCATAAGAAGTACGGATTCCAGGGGTTCTTGGTATTTTCTTCATAAATATATATTCTCAAATGCTCTAATAATTCTTAAGAGACTGAAACCGTAGCTGCCATGTGCTGTGAATTAGAATGCTGTAAGCCTATGACTGTTCCTAGCATTCACACACAATTCTTGGATACAGCTAACATCGTACTTACAAAAGCAGTCTCTGGCTAGAACAGGCAATGTTCTTGAACAAGAGAAAAGCTAAGTGGATACAATACTGGTGACTAAATCATACTTACACATATCTTCCCAGAGAGTTCTATACTTCCTTTTTAACCGGAAGCAGCAGACATTATGGGATTCCCAGAAACTGGGTCCTTGTAACCCAAGTAAAAATAGCCATTGTAAGATACTACAGGTTATCACTAGTGTTACCAGTTAGGGTTAGTTCTGTTACGTTCTTATGCTTCAGAGTATTTAAGATCAAACTGTGCTTAAACTAGAGTCATTCTAAACTGAATGCAAATATTCTGACTATTAAAGCAAAAAAAAACCAAAAACAAACACACACACATAACAATGAAAAAAAACTTTAGGGGAATAAAGTTAGTTACTACAGTTACTACAAGAACTGACAGACTTCTAAGCCAGTAAAAGCCGCTACCTATAAACACAAACAGACATTAACACTGAACTAAAAAAATATTATTTTAGTTCATGTTTTAAAAATGTCCAATTTGGGGACAAAATGGGATGTTTTTTAGTACTATCCAGAAACAGTATCAGTATTAACCCAACACATACGACAGAAGTTATTAAATATGAATTCTGACTATAAAGCATACAACTTCTACCCAAACTAATCACTGTGATCCTTTATGTAATTTTCCCCTTAATATTGGTGAGGAGACCTTTTCAAAACCATCAGGAAAATGAAGGCTTTCAAAGATACGTTAAGAGGACAGGTGTTTCATGAATTATAAATAATTAAATAAAATGTTAGGCATGTACACATTTTAGAAAGGCTATTAAAACAGGTTTCTATTTCTATAAAAAGCTTACAAATTTTAAGACTTACTTTCGCAATTTGATAGAAACAGTAGAATTCTGTCCAAGGGCTAAGCAAAATGTAACTATGTGTGCTACTGTTTTTACCTATAGATTAAATGTGCATACGTAAGTAACTTTGGCCTCATTCATTTCTCTTCAGCTCTCCTAAAGAGAAAATTGACAGAGCCCATAAGATGACGTCTTCAACATTTATTCTTTGTTGTATTTAAAATAAATAAATAAAATTCCATTCAACATATTTAAATCATGTTAGGTTCTAACTACTCCCCCGCCTACACCACTCCATGCTAGCAACTACCCTTATCCTTACATTATACGATTCTCTCAACTCATTCTCAAGAAGTTAATGTATATCTTTGGCTTTAAATTTACATAGAATTTCATTTCCATTTGTGCTATTATTTGTATAGCATCACAATGATTGAGCTATTTTTTGTATCAAAATAGTTATCAAAATATTCTGGTCTATTTCAGGTATTTTCAGAATATGTATTATATAAAGAGATACTAAAGTTGGTAGGTTTCAAAAGAAAAATGAATAAAATGACAGCAACTGAATGTTTTCTAAAAATGTTCTAAAAACTAAGAATGCATCAAAAAACACATTTTCAGCCACTGAAAACAATAATTTTTACACTTATATGAGACAAAAGTATATACATTTTTTCTCTGAATAGGAACCAGAACAAGATACTATGTATTTTCCAACAATCAAGTCATTTCTGCAATCTTTTCGTTAGTTCTAACTTGATTATCAAATAATTTTTATTTTTACACTATTACAGAAGTGCATTTCTCTAGGTTTCCAAAACCACCTTATTCAACCTTCCCCATCTGTCACCATCTGCTTCTTTTTAGCATGTACTTTTTGTGTGATCACATAAGCATGTGAAAAATAACTAACATTCAGATGATTATCTGCTGGTACATTTGAGGACTGGGCATAATAAAAGTGAACTGCCAAAACGTACTTAACACTTTTAATTTTGTTGGGTCTTGCATGTAAGCTACATTTGATTTTCAAACTGTTTTACAGTTGGAAAGTTGATCAGGTACTGCTAACTCAAGAGCAAAGCTGAGACTAAATAATTAGCACTGCATAAAATGGTTTGGATTCAATGAGAGCCAAATCAAATAAAATTTAACAGTAAGATTTTATATGTGATTTCTAATTTCTTTTATAATCTCTAGGTGTGAAAATATAGTATAGATTACAAAGACAAAATCCCGTCAAAATATCTTATGGTCCCTAATGCATGGCAGGTCAAGTTTATTTCCTTCTCATGTTAGGAAGAGCAAAACCACATTCGTTTAAAACTAGATACTCTCATACTAATGCATTTTTAGAGCTGTATCACACTAAATGCACAGTTTATATGCCTGCTAGGACTGTACCTCTGCAACCTCTTTAAAAATACATGATTTTTTCCCTTTAACACTAAAGATCTATATATAATTCTTCATCAAAAGAGATAAGAGAACAAATATTTTAAAAATATTCGTTTTTCAACAAATGGCATTTTTATACTATAGTAATTATCTTTTTTGGTGGTTTTTACCACAAGAAGAAACTTAAGGTCATTTAAAACTGAAGTTTATTTAAAATCGGCTATGCATCTGATATATAGGACAGTTAAATCAGGTTTGAACTGATTTCTAACAGTCTTTTTGAAGCATCTTTTAAATGCCCTCCACCTATCTTTTTTTAAAATTAAGTGTATTGGGGTGACATCAGTTGATAAAATGATATTGGTTTCAAGGGCTCCATTCTATAATATTTCATCTGTATATTGCATTGTGTATTCACCCTTCACCTATCTTTAAACTGCTGTTTCTACCAGATTCAACACCTTAACAGGTAAAGGATGACCATTGCTAGATGAAGCAGAAACTACAAGGAGACCGCTCCATAATGTGTAAACAAGTTTTCTACAGGAAGAGAAGGGGAAATTCTGATGGTGAGAAATTTACCAGGAAAGCAGTAGTCAGAGGTCTGATAGACAACCACTTATATACGATCAGGGGAAGTCTGGCATTTAACAAGGGTACACACCAGAAATTTGGGGGTTCAGAAAAAGTGAGAGACACCGTCTGAAGCAAAGGGAAGAGGCTGATGTTTGCTCTTGCTAGTCCTTCCCTAAATCTGACCACGTATGTCTGATCAGTGTTGCCTTTCTCTACTCCAAAGTGGCTTTCCCTTCTCCATGAGGTCAAATCTGAATGTGCATTCCCATCCCCTCTCTGTGTCCAGCCTCTCCTCTCCCGGCTTCCTTTTCCTGCCACCAGACCCTCCCTGCAGGCTCACACCTTTCCTGTCCCTTCCGCTACACCCCACGTAACTCCAATAAAACAATTCTTGTTTGCACAGTAGTAATTACTCTCCATATCTTATCACCTTAGTAAACAGAGAGATACTTGATGAAAACCACTTCTTATTATCATTGCATTCCTAGCACCTAATGTAATGCATGGCACCTAATAAATAGTCCTTAGTGAATGAAAGAATTTTCTTTAGGGAAATGGTCCATATCAGAGACCAGAATAAAGACTTAACTTCTTGTTTTTAAAAGTGAGAGTACACACATTCAAAGTTACCTGATTTAACACACATGCAGTGTTTGACATAAGTACTTAAAATATTAAGAATTAAAATTGCGTGAGAAGTTAGTTGTTTCAAGATTTGTCATCCTCAAACAGTAACTACTACAGTGATCACTCTCCCCTATAAAAATGAGGTGTCGAGATTTTAATTATGAATCAGCAAGTATCAGCCGTGGGAACATAAACTGCTTCTAAAGACCAAACTTCTGCAATAATATATATATATATATATATATATATGAAGAAATGTTTCCTTACTTGCCTTTAAATAGAAATTGATAATTTCTTGTGAACTGTAAACTTTCCCTTTAGAAACAATTGGGCTCTTCTTGAATTAAATTCTTGGTTTTGTTCTTCAGTTGATGATATTTGCATATAGAACAATATCTTTGTTTCTTAGAAGATCATCTGCTTCTAAAATGAGATGTACTTATCTTCTTCAGAAATAATTTCCCCTAATTGTAACACAACTAATTTTGTTATTCTAAATAAGGGATAACATCATCTATGGCAAATGTATAGCAGGGGTAATTAAACTTCAGAGAAACAAAGAATTTGTTTTCCATGACATTCACAAAAACAATCCTATTCTAGAAAATATGATCTTGTATTTGAATAAACAAGGAACTGTTTCTAAAATTTTTCCTAATTCAGCCACAAAAATGGACAGTTTTAAACTCTAGATTTTGTAACAGAGAAAATGATATTTTGAGCAGTCCTCAAAATAATATTTGGAAATCTACTGTATTTCAAATTATTTGCACTTATTTACAATAGTTCAACATTCTTGAAATGTAAATTTAATCCCTAATTGAAAAGGACTGTTGTAATGAGCTGGCATGAGTTCTACTCTGTATGTAAAAGGGAATCATTCTGAATGCATTCCTACTTGCTAATTTCTTTTGATTACCTTTTCTTTTGAGTCCTTTACAAAGCATTTATTTTAAAAATGACAATTCTTGACATCTTCAAGTGGCTTTTAAATTGTGCCTTTTTGGGGCCATGATGTATTCAGTAAAAGAAGTACAAGTGGGCTTTATAAGATGAACCTACTCAGAATCGTGATTCTATCCCCACCGCCTCCAAGCTGGGTACAGTTTACATAAAAAACAAAAAAACAAAAACTGATCCTCAGTTCCCTCACCTTAAAAAAAATCAGGTTTGCTATCACAAAAGGGTTATTCTAAATATGCAATATACTTATGTAGCATATGGCACATAGAAGAGGTTCAATAAATAGTAATCTTCATCCATCAAAGATGAACGTCTCCCTGTGGCTCTGGCCGAACTAACCCTGGAGTTTGAGGGAAGAACCGAGCTGGTTCCTGACTCAGGGTTTTTACAGCAGCTGCTCTCCATATTCGGAATGCTCTTCCCCTCAATTTTGCCAACAGCTGCCTGCTTCTCGGCTTTCAGATCTCTTGTCCCACATCACTTTCTCTGAACATCCTATCTGTAGAAGGTTCTATATGCCAAAGGCAGCTGCAGCAATATCTCAATCTCACATGCTGTTCTACGGCAGAGACATGGGGTCTACAGCCCACCCTAAATCTGTATAGGCTTAGGACTGGTTCACCAATGAGCACAGGACAGAAGGATGGTGTGTGGTTTCCAAAATGAGGACGTACACAGAGATGCATACACAAATGTTCACAGCAGTTTTAGAGCTGAACACTGGAAGCAACGCAAATGTCCAGCAACTGTTAAATGGATAAACAAAATGAGGCCTCTCCATACAATGGAATATTATTTGGCCATAAAAAGGAAATGCTGATATGCCCCAAAGTGGATGAACCTTGTAAACCATAGACTCAGTGAAAGAAGCCAAATACAACAGGCCACATATTGTAGGATTCCATTTCTATGAAATGTCCAGAACGGGCACATCTATAAAGACAGAAAATAGATCAGTAATTGCCCAGGGAGGAGGGGGAGAACAGAGAGCTAATGGATATGGGGTTTCTCTGATGGAGTCATAAACATATTCTGGAATTAGATGATGGTGATGGTTGCACAACTCTGTGAACATACTGAAAACCACTGCTGTGTACTTTAAAAGGCTCAATCTTATGGTGACTTTTACTCCAATAAAATTATAAAAAACAGACTATGAAAAGAAAATTTCGAAAATGAATAAAACATTTTTTCACGGTTTCCTAGGTGGAACCAAAAAAAATAAAAAAGAGGAAGCAGCTCCTAACCTGTTCCCAGGATAGTCACTTTTAGAACCCAGAGGCAAGGAAGTGTGACTCCCCTTGGATCGGTTATGAGGAAGCCCAGGCCACAGGAAAGGCTGAGGCTCCCAGAAGCCCTCCTGTGGTCCGTCCTGTCACAGCACCTGCTGACAGCCAGTCAACTGTGAGGCACGTCAGTGAAGAAGCTGCCGCATTCCAGCCTCCAGCCTGTAGAGCCACCTCCCCCCTCCCCACCACTGTAAAGCTCTCCGCTGAGACCCCATACACTGTGGAGTGAAGATTCCCGTCTGCTTTCCTGACTCAGAATCCACGATCACATCAAATGGTTGTTTTTCACCATGAGGTTTTGGAGTGGTTTTCACACAGCAATAGTAACTGGAACATTATCTAAATAAAATAGCCACCACACCACACCCTTCCCTTTATCTAGCTTTTTTCTCTTCCCGGCACTTATTCATTACATCACATTATATCATTGATTTATTTTAATTCTGTTTCCCTCCCCCAGGAGTTAAGTTCCCTGAGAGCAGCGTCCTTCACGTCTTGGTTCTGTAACCACATCATCCAGAAAAATACCCAGCACATAGTAGACACAGAATACATAGTTGTTGAATATACAAATAAATGAATTACTGGGAACCCTCAACATGGATGGTCATTGGATAGAGTTGGCTTTGGTATGAATTCTAACATGTAGCTACAGTCACTTCATTAACTTTCCCAGTGAAATACTTTCCAATACTTAAGTATGGAAACCCACAATACTACAAACCCAAATTATTATTTCTTTGTGTCTAAGGAAAATCCAAATGGCTTATACAACTGTAAACATTCCTGCTGACGTCATTCAATTATTCTATTTTAACAAATGAATCAAAATGAGCATACTCAAGAAGTAAAATGTAATGGCCAAGAAATCATAACTGATTCACTATATATTGTAGTTGTACTTCTGTGCTCATAAAGTCTATAAAATTCAATCTCTATATATTCTTGCCCTATAATACCACATTAAACAAGGGGAGCAAAACAGATCTCATTCATGTCTAAGTCCAGGTAAGAGTAGTAGATACTGCTTTTTTTTTTTTTAACACTTAAATAGTGTACTTCGTAAAACATGACGTCAATGTTATTCTTTTCTATGACTGGAAGCAAGCGTACCTCGGGAGCCAGATACTCTGGGGTACCACAGAATGTCTTCATGGTGGCTGCATCTGTGATCCCTTCTTTGCAAAGTCCAAAATCTGTAATTTTTATGTGGCCATCTTTATCCAGCATCAAATTCTCCAACTGCATAGTAAGAAAAATGACATGGTTTGTTCTATAGTCTTCAAATATAGGAAAATACTGTTTTGAAAAACTGAATGTTGAGTAAGGTATTTTGGAACGAGGACGTGGTTGTAGTTAATAGAACTGTCAGTACTTACAAACCCTGCAGCTTCCTGACTCACGTGTAAAAAGAAACATGTTTTTAATCAACTACTTCATGATGATAAAATGACTGATTTTAAACCAATGGAAGTAAGAGCCATTATTGTGAGATACATGAGTTCTGAGGACTAAAGCCTAATTAACTTTCCAAAGCAAATATCAATCCTCCTTTTAAAAAAAATAAATTGTGATCTAAACAATCCCAAAGAGATGGGCATCTTCTTCTGGATATATACAGATGGTTTTCAACAATTTCTCTTGGGAATCTATTGCTATTATAAAATATTCACTTACAGAAATGTTTTTTGGTGGTGGTTGTAAATCAAACCTAAATCTTATTTTGTAAGGTAAGGCGATATCCTCTTTTGCAGTTCTTTGTAATAAAGAAATACCAACCCTTTTAAACATAAAGAGAAAAAGAATATCAAAGTCAAACATTCAATAGTTAACGAAAATATATAGCACAAATATTATGCAGTTGGAATCTCTTTGAAGCCATTAATTAAAAAAAACACCAAAGAGAATCTTCAAGATTAAACCAAGTAGCAAGATTATCCGCCTCAAGTGAAAATTATGAAATGCAAAGGATTTGCGCAAAGCCAGTACAATTAAAAATAACAACAATAACGGGATTATGTCTTTATCCCCTTTTGAAACCAAAGTTCTGGTGATCTCACACCAAGATACATGAGTGCCACAGCCGTACACAGACGAGGGCCCTAACCTTGCCCACTCATGTAGATACAACCTAAAGGTACACACGAGAAATGCACACACAAGAAACACAGGTGAAAAATATACTAGCAGGACGAATGATAATTAACTTATTTAAGAAGTAGACACTTATTCTGTTCCTTCATGTGACGATACATGAAGGAGCTTACCTGAACTGTGAAGTCGATAGCAAATTCAAAACAGACCTCCATGTAAGAACAGAACTAGATACCAATCATGTAAAATAAAAGGTGATGATATACTGTCATCGTGTCCAATGTCTTATAAACCAGAAACTAAATACAGTGAAGCAAGCTGTGCTCACTGAAGGGAAGATGGGACAGACACCAGCCCTTGGCTGCAGTGCTTCCATGTGCTACCCACTGACGTAAACATGCAAACATGTCGTACTTATTGCATCTACTTCAGAGAAGTGAGTTTATCTTTGACCAGTCTACAGAAAGCTGAATGAACCCTAGATATAATGTTGAAGCTTTCAAAAAGAGAAGTTCTTTTATTTTATCTAAATCCAGATATCCTGCATCATCCGTAATGCTTCTCTACTAACTGGAACCTAAAAATAGAGCCTAATTTGCACAAGTGCCAAGAAGCCCTGAATACTGAAACCAATCAGAAACATCAAGAAAGAGTCTGTCTACTTCTCTTTCTTCCTAATCTCCTCCTCTCGGCCTTGGTTTGTCTTTCCCTTCTTCATGCTTCTGGTTGTCTGTCCTTTTTTCTCCTCTTTCAAAACAATACCTTCTTTCTTTTTCCCTCTCCTAACTTGCCATAATGAGAAAGAAATGTATATTGGAAGGTCTGCTGTTTTTGTTGAATAAAAATGTATATGCCCTGTTCCTAATTTTAAAGAATATGCTTATGGCTTTACTATAGGAATATGTTACAATATAAACAAACAAAACCAAATTAAGTTCTTCAAATGCTGTATGATCTTTTAAAAAATATTTAATAAATCTCTTTTGCCAACATAATATATAAAAAATTCTTATAAAATCTTCAAATAATACTATGGCATACAACGTGGATGAATTATTACTCCATTATTATGCCAATCCTCCTTATGTGCTTTATATGTATATGTATGGGAAAATATTCATGGAAACATGATATCAGGCACTGTTTCTCCGTATTTTGACAAGGCTATTTTGAAGTGAATGACAGAAGTATCAAAATGCACAAACACTGTTTTTAATACCAAGCATTGAGTGTGTGTGTGTGTGTGTGTGTGTGTGTGTGTATTTTTAAATCCTGACTTGCAACTAATTCTCTCCGCTCAGACTTCATCTCTGAGCCTCGTACCAAGGGTTGCAGGGTGAGGAATGAAATGAGATGCACGGATGGGGTTTGGGTAAGGAATGGGCTGGAGGTGACTGACAGTCTCAGTGTGCGCAGAACTTGAGGGGTTTCCTGGGATGCAGGACTTAAACGTTCTGTAACTGGGGAAGTGCTGGGCAAACCAGGGCAGTTGGTCATCCTCCTTGATTACAAATGAACTTTAAAAAATTACAACGACACAGTAAGAAATAAGGTCAGCCTAAGGGATGACAAATGAGAGATGGGTAAGGGTCAAGATGATGGGTGAGAGAGCATGCTGCATGGGGGGCAGTAGAGAGCAAAATGGGTAAGAGTGGGGAGTCAAGCTAGAGAACTTACACGTAAACTCAAGCTTTAGCCCTTTCTCACTGTGTGACTTTGGGCATGCCATTGATTTCTGCATGCCTCAACTTCGTCTATAAAACAGAGGTATAAATAACAGTAACAACCCAGTATGATTGTTCTGAGAATTAAATAAGATACTGAATGCAGAACTTAATACACTGTAAACATTCAATGAATGTGTTGGTCATTATTAAACAGAGAGTTTAATGGTTGATTTATAAGTTATCAAAATGGTGTGCGATCTTTTAGGCAACATACTGTTAAAGGCAAAGAACAAAGTTCAAGAATGAAACCTTATAAGACACTTTTGTCAGCTCAGTGATTTCATTAAAAACATTTTTCAATAGGAAATCATTTATTTTGAATAAAACAGAAAAACATAAATATTTCATTATTTTAAAGCCAGGTATTTAACAACAGTGTCCATTTTCCCATTTTTTCTTCTCTCAGCTTCCGGAAATACCATTTTGCTGAGCATGAATGACAAAGCAATTTGTCCCTCCACAGTGTAAGTGATAGTCAGAGATCCATCACCTTAAAAAATATCCCCAAATCCAATGTATACAACGATAAGTCAGGGAGTAATTAAGTACCTAGTCTTGTTAAAAAGGAAATAAAATTTTACACAGACGCATAACCGTTTCCGTAAAATGTAAGAACCATTAGTGCTGTGATTCACAACTGCGAAGGATGCCCAGAAGCACCTGAAGTCTTTTCAAAGCAGATGAAAGGTCTACACATAGCAACCACCTGCACGCCAATCACTTCCTCAGGGCACTGAACACTAAGACAAAGAGGACTTAGTTGAACATTTTTAGGAACGCTTCCACTACGTTAAGGGGAATAAAAATATTTACAAACAGTCTTTCTTTGGTTCTCTGTCCTAACTCTCATGGCTTTCCTTCCTTTTCTGTAGTCAAAAAACGCAAAATGCACATCTGTCACTGACTGGTCAGGGACTCTCTATTTATAAAACTTTAAATGCATCTGTTTTATCTCCAGTCAGTCTTAGTTTCCAAGACAGAGAGCAGGACATTGGGTTTAGGCTTAATGGATGCATCTGCTGGCAGAAAGCAATGATGGAGTCAAACAGGACGTGTGACGGAAAAGATTATGTATTAAAAATCAGGGTAGTGCTTACTATTAATATTATAATCAGAGGATAGTTGTCAACAGTTCACGCTTTGAAGAGAGAAAAATATTAGACATATACCTCACAGAGGAGCCATGGAAAAAGGCAACATATTTTTACCCAGTTGAAGTGAATAAGCATTATCTGGTAGAGGGTCTTGATTCTGTGTCTATATAAGACAAATGGTAGATTTGGCAATCTTATCTGGCAATCTTTTTTCCTCTGTGCTTGTGAAAAATAAATTATAGCAAGAAAGTATTATGCTCCTTCCTGCTCTCGCTGGTACCTAGAATAAAATTAAACTAAAAATCCTAGCTGTGCTTACTATAGTGCTTCTCAAACTTTTACTATACTTCCTAGTACAATAAAAAGTGAAACTGGTAGGGAGTACCAGGATGGGCGGACAGGCTGCGGGCACTGGACCTGACTGGCTCGGAGGCTCCTCCCACCACTTTGTGGGCTGAGGGAGGCGTGGCTTGAGTACATCTGTAACCCACGTGTGACACACAGGCTGGGAAGCTCTGCTCTAACACATGCCATGCGAGCTATCAGAAAATTTTTAAAAGCTTTTAAACTTTCTAATATAATATTCTAATAGAGGTATATATTCTAACATATGTATCTTTCATTGAAATGGCTGACGTTGCTATTAAACAAAGGGATGAAAATAGCAGTTCCTAAGGGATCTGATAACTATCAAAAATATAAAGAAACGATTCCTTCACTCACTCTTATGCCCCCTTTAGCACAGAGGCATCAAACTCAGTGCTGGGTACCAAGACTACCTCGGGCCCAAGAATGGAGCAAGGGATTTTTTTGGGTATCAAATGTCCCCCACGTTGGCCGGCAGGAACTTAATTAAGAGGTGTGCTGAAATACTGAAGAAAACATTTCTTCACTTTCACCCTTCCTACTTAAGAAGGAAAAGGATTCCTCACGCACAATAGAGAAGCCCTCAGGGAGGTTACTAAGCTATTTAAGAAGTTACTACTTATTAGGAACATAGCCCAATAGTACACTTTCACTTTTGAGATGGAGGGGGTCGTAATAGCAGTGGCTTCAAGTTTCTATAAAAGAGGGAATGCAGAGTGACTGTCTGGTTAGAAGCAGGAGTTGGGGGATGTGCCAGGAGACTCAGCGTGTAACGCAAGCAAGCTGTCTTTATTTGAGCTGTGAGCTTATTAGGGGTGAACGTCCGGGAACTGACGAAGACAGGGAGGGCTGCGGTGAAACACTGAAGCCATCCCTTTGTACCATCACCGAGCTTTAGAAATGATCTAAATCTATTTAGTGGCTTCTCATGGTAATAACGTAAGTGGTTAAATTAACCATTTAACTCTCTGATTAGATAGAAAATAAGATTAGATTTTCCAGAAATAGAACATAGTAGCAATTTATGTATTATTTTCTGTCCCCCGCCACCACCCTGTCATAAACTGGGAGAAATTAATTCTTAATGAATTCTAGTATCATTATATGTACTTTGCAAATGTCCCTATTCAGCCTACTCTGTAGTTGGATGGTCAGGGTTGTTGGGAAAAAAAAATGTTGTACTTGCAAAATAAGAACTAAGCAGAAAAGAGGTTTTTTAATACTTTTGCACTAGAGCAAATTCTTAAGATTTCTTCAAAATTTTAACGCTTTTGCACTAGTGCAAATTCTTAGAAGAGATTTCTTCAAAATTTTCCTAAGATTAGTTAGGAAAAACATCAGTTTTTCCTAAGTAATCACAAGGAATTTGGGTGCTACTGACACAAAACTTCTCATTATGATATGTATTGACAAATTAAGCAAACTTACTTCTTAAGATGCAACGAAAGTTGTGCTAATTTATCTGTTACGAACATTAAGTTATTAGAAACCATGTACTAATAAAATATCTTATTAAATTGCACATGAAGTAAGGCTTTACCTCCAGTGATAAATGGGGGGCAGGCGAATGGGTACTGATTTTCTTGTGAGGCGCAGCTACCGCAGGCATCTCAAAAAGATTTGCATTTGAGTAAACACAAGGTAAGGAGATGAGAGAGACAAATCTGAGACTGATCAATCAAAGTGGATACCTAAATCAGGCTTTGATGATGCTTTTTTTAATACGTCTGGTATAAACATATTCAAAACATTCATTATCTTCAGCAGCTTTATTAGAATTTTAGGTTTACAAAGCTCTCCCAGAGTTCTCAATGCCCTCTCCTATCTAGATGTCATTTCAACTCTAGAAAGTCAGAATGGTGTGATGAAAAAACATCAGACCTGGAGCTAAGTTCATGGGCTCCAGTAATCTTGGCTATGTCACCACCTTAGTCCATTTCTTTGAGCATGTCACTTACTAGGTTTCGAAGCTTCAAAGACCTCGTTTGTAAACTATGGGTCAGCTCTAAATTTCTGTGATACCACCTACAGGCTCTCACTCTCATGCATAATCTTGTGAACCATGGATACAAATAACTTGTATAAATTTTGAATGTTTGGCTTTTTGACATTGTATGTATTCTTCTTGAAGTATATTCATATGGTTTCTGTCCCATGCTGTATACATTTCCTTAGACCTTTAAGTTAAGGCTATATTTAAAATAAGGAGACCACCTAATTGTGTCATAAAATTAGTGGTCTATGCAGATGGTAACTACATGACTGGCATTCACATACAAAGTAGGTACTTTATATTACAGTTTCATAAATTTAGTCTAATTCCATCATCAGAAGGGATGAGGTAATGAAACTCATATTAGTGAACTTCAATATACCAATATGTTAATTCATTTAATAAGAAACGGTTAGTGGTAAATATTGACCAAGACCATCTCAATTATATCATTCTTTAATCAATGCTGACAATCAAATGAGCATTCTTTTCTTTGTTTCTTTAAGCTAATAATTCTACTTTCCAGCTTTCAACATTTTGGACATGTTACCAAGCACTTCAAAATTATTCACATTTCCTGAAGTCCAGGAAGTTCCCTCTTTTTGAAGTTCCCCCTTAAAGTATAAAGTGGGAGGAGAGGGGAGCTGATTCAGGCAGAGAAGAGCTAACTATTTCTCAGAAAATTTGGCAATGCCATACAACTTACGTTCTAAGTTTTGTCATGTCATATAACGAATTTCTTTTTTAAAAATCTAGATTCAAGACATTTAAACATTATGGGATTATCTGGCCATGCAGACATCAAATACAAGAATGCTGAATGCTGCCACATTCCTGGTTATAAAAAGCTTCCGGCTAAATATAATCGTGTTGTTGACTTGGATTCATCTCTGGTCCACTTGGGCACTTAGCTGATCATCCCTCACCTTGATGTTTTATAGTTGCGTAGCTCATTTTTCCTAAATACAGTATTTTATAGCTTCTGTTAAACTTCAACAAGTAATAATATTATGCAAATATACGTACTTATTTCATTGTCATCGTGTACAATAATACTTTGCAAGACAGTCACTCCTTAGGGTCATTTATAACATAAAGGTATATGATAGGAGCATCTTTAAATAATTAGATAACAGAATCACAGGCATTTAAAAATGAGTGAGCTGGGAGAGTAAGAGGGTAATTGTGATTTCTTTATGCTGTAATATGGATATACCTCATTTCATACAAACAGAATTTCACAAAAGATTTATGTAATTCTTATTTCTACAAATCAAATTATATTTTAAATGACCTAGTAGTTGATAAATAAAGCAATTCTGGATCTAATTTTAATAAGATTATTATGTAATTTACTTAGTGAGAAAGTAAGATTGCCACATTTAGAATCTATTCAAAATGTGTCATGGCACAAATTTCCTTAATTTGGTCGATCTAATTCAAAACTGTGTCCAGAGAATCACTACAATCTTTTATGTGCTACCCCAGGGGTCAGCAAACTATAGCCCATGGGCAAAATCTAGCCTCCTGCCTGTTTTGGTAAATAAAGTTTCACTGGAACACAGTCAGATGCACTCATTTATGTGCTGTCTGAGCGGCTTTTACCCTCCAATGGCAGAGTTGACAAGTTGCAAAAGAGACTGTCTAGGCAGCAGAGCCTAAAACATTTACTATATGGCCTTTAAAGAACATTTGCCAATCCCTGAGTTATTCTGAGGATATCGTCAGAAAGGCACTTTGAGAAGTCAAGTCACTCTTACCAATGAAATACAAACAGTACTTTTTAAAATAGAAACTAACAAATTAATGAAAGGCTATATTGAAATGCTTTAGATACTTAAACCCATCAAAAAGTTAATATAAAAATCAAAACATATTTCCTCCCAATAAAGTATTATTATAAAAGTTTCCTCATAATGTATCATAAGATGTTAGACTATAATGAGACTTAGTTTTAAATGTCACTTGCAAAGTTACTTGACTCTTAATCAGATGTTTAACGTTACTTAAAACATTTACAGAAAAATGAAACTATTTCTGGTAGATCATACTTAATCAGAGAAGTCAAGCAGAAATTCATTGGCACACACACCAAAAACTTGGACATAAAGAACTATACACATTATTAGTGAATGAAATTTCCTCTCAAATGCCGTAAACTAATCTTAAACGGAGTGTTTTCTTTCCCAAATAAATCTGCTTTTCTCCAAGCCATGTAACTTTGTAATTACATTGTTTGTCCCTATAGTCTCTGCAAAAACAAATTTTGATTACTTTTTTTTTTTTCTTTTTACCTTGAGATCACGGTACACAATCTTTCCGGAATGTAGATAGTCCAAGGCAGAGACAATTTCTGCACCATAGAAACGTGTGCGGTCCTCAGAGAACACCCGCTCTCTCGACAAATGGAAAAACAGCTGCAGGGTAAACAGCAGGGACACCATTGTAATAATTACTGATTTAGTGGGGGAAATTAACACAAACATAAAACACCTCTCATCACCATATTGTGATGATAGATAGTGTACTCTCCGTGGGCACTCAGCACTCTTAGACAGCAGCTGGCTTATCTTTTCCAGGTTTCCAAGGGGAGACTGCGAGCTGTTAAATCAGCGTTTTAATCAATATACCAATCTTGTTTAAGGCATTCTGCTTGCTACCCATTTAACCTTCAGTTACCAGAGGAAAGGAGTATGCATCATCGGACTGCATCTCCCCCTTCCTATACGGTGGCTTCCCTCTTTCAAGGCACTGAGACATTATGAAAATAAATGAACACGAGCATAGATGTAATAGTTCTACTTAATTATTTGATTTACATTTGATTGCAAAGAAAGGACTACTGATTTGCTGACGCTGATTTATGGGAACTTTTCTATTCTACCTTGGTTGATTCATCATGATATTCATCGTGAGACCTAGAAAGGTTTTCAAAGTTTGAGTCAATGTTTTCTATGGTGAGAAACTCTAAGGATTTAACTTTTTATTTTAGTAATGCCCAAAGTGGTCTGAGAAGTGCCCATTCCCCTTATGATTCTCAATGCATATTCTATCTTCAATAATAAACTACACCACCACTCTTTTCTCATATATAATCACTTAAACTGTAAGGCCAACCATGTGTCAGTTAATCACCACTCAGTAGTCAACAAGGATTTATTGGGTGCTCCCTGCGGCTAAGCATCCAGCGCTCCATCTAGACCAGCTCTTTATTCAAGAAGCTGCCTTTGTCAACTCTCAGTTGGACAGTGTATGTGAGGAAGGAGCAGGTTTCGGGTACTATGAATTGACTATTGACCTTTGTTGCACTATTTCGTTTCACTGTAGTTAAGAAACCCCCAAGAACCATGAAAGTTTGTTGGCAGTGCTGAGTACATTGCCAGGTATCATGTTAGATAGTCAATTCATGTCTGCGATTAAATTAACTGATCGGTCAACGTATCCTTGACTGCAACATCAGAAATTAACTTAACATGGATTACTGACTCTTAGTGCTTCTACAAATTTATAACAATTACGGTTAACAAGATTTGATCCACACACACCAAATCGTAACTTTGGTACATAAAAGAGGTTCCCTACAGATTCTTTCTCCCCTTTTCCCACCTTCACCTCTGCTTAAGAGTCTACCATTGTTTTAACACAAACTTTATACATCACCCATAGTCATAGTAAACAGAGACAGGCAATATCATGCAACTATTGAAAAAAAACAAAACTGGCTCAACATTAGTTACAGTATAACTAAAATATTAGGCAGATAATCTCTACTCTTTAATGCTCTCTACTCCACTGTCATATTTTATCAAATCTAAGATGCTATCACTAGGGCTCTATCATCATTTTATGTTAACACCAAGAAAGAAAAAAAAAATGTTGCCAATTAAAACTGGCACCATCATACTTGATATTTTTATATAAATATACATTTTTATATTTAAAAGGCATTCTGATTGCAGAAATGTTAAATGTGTCTGACAAATGATCAAATACAGTATGCCAAAAATCAAGCCAACGTATACAATTACTCAGGGAAATTTTTCAAAATTTATTTATTTTATATAGACAGATGCACAGACACACACACACACACACACACACACACACACACACTTAATTCACGACCATTCAAATGACGACAATAAGTAGAAAGAAGCGTGAACATCAGTAAAATCATTCTGAATAATTTCTGGGTCAAAATAATTTCTGCCATGCTTTATACAAAATATCGCCAACTTTGATGAAGGAAACTTTGTGACTTCTACGTAGATTACTTATGGTAGTCTTCTAATGGAATGAAAGTAGTGGTTAAATTTATAAACTTTCTTAAAATAATGCCAAGCCTACTACCCACTCATCGACTGTACAAAAGATATGGATGCTCTCAAAATCAATATAATACATGCAGGATTCTAGATCTTTATTTAGACCATATATTTTCAATTTGTCTCCCAGCCAATTTCTATAAATATATCAGCTAAACAGGATACTTAAGGAGAACAATTCTATTTATTTCCCAGTCTGCTGTCCTTTGATGTCTACTCTTGCTACTTTATGAAACTTATTCTAGTTAAGATAACCAAGAACCTCTTAACTGTCAATCTCTTTACAGTCTACACCCGACTTCCTCTTCTGGAGCTTAGCACACCACCTATTATGGCACTCTCCTCCCTAAAACAAGTTTTTTTGGCTTTGGTAATACAATCCTCTCTTGATTTTCCACCTCACTCTCTGCATATTCCTTGGCTTTGAACCAACTTTCCATTTAATAAGCATCAATTATTTTAAAGTCACTGTGTTGGGTACTCAAAAGAGAAAAAGAGGACATATAATGATGATTAAGACATAACCTCTGGGGGATCAAATACATGGTGATGGAAGGAGAACTGACTCTGGGTGGTGAACACATAATGGGATTTATAGATGATGTAATACAGAATTGTACACCTGAAATCTATGTAATTTTACTAACAATTGTCACCCCAATAAATTAAAAAAAAAAAAAAGACATAACCTCTGACCTCAAGGTACTCAACCCAATGAAGGAGATACATGCATAGATTAAAAACAAACAAAAAAAAAAAACAATTGTCACCCCAATAAATTTAATTAAAAAAAACACACACAAAAAAAACAAGAAGGCTGTGATAAGTTTTGTAATTCCAATATTAAAAATGCTTTGGATGATTCATCTTTATTGGGATGATCTGAGAAGACGTCACACATAAGGTAATATCTCACTTAGGTTTTGAAGGATGGGATTTTTTTTTTTTTCCACAAATGGAGAATATAAGGGAAGCCTACAAAAGACTGTTACGCAAGTTTTATCCATCTTTATACGTCTAACACTGTACCTGCACATAATAGGTAATTAATATGTTTATGAAAGAATTAATTCTAAAGAAAAAAAACAGCAACAGCAAGGAAACACAAGTAAAGAACACATGTAGCTAAATAATACACATTCAGGGCAACGGTTGGTAGGATGTAAGCAAAAAAAGACAAGTTTGCATTGTGTCAGACCTTGACGGCCAAGATGTGGCTTTGAGATTTATTCTGTAGATAAAAAGCGTCAAAGAGTTTTGGATTAAAAAAAATAGCATCATTTTGAAAACACAACTCTGGCAGCAATTAGAGAATCAATTAAAAAGATCTGAGACGACAGTCAGGTAAACAGTACATGAAGTACAACAAAACTTAGGTCAACTGTTGTGAAGAGCTGCAGACACAACGAGGGGAGATGGTACCAATCTGCAAGGATACCATGTTTGGTTAGAAAAACCAGGTATATAAACAATTCTACTAAATATATGGCAGTTATAAAATAGAGAGCACATTTAAATAAATGAATTAGTATGTTTGATAATATCAGACATTACATATGAGGTAAGTAAGATCTTCTGGGGGGGCCTCAACGAGAGTGACAGTAACTGGCATTTCAAGAAAGTCAATGTCCCAAAGGGAACTGTTTGGGTCAAGGAGAGGACAGCAAAGTTGGGCTTTCCCTGTGGATGGCTGAGTAGATATTGCAGCTGGTGGTGTAGAGGGAAAGAATGGGAATGGGGACAGGGGAGCAACGGGTTTTATTCTGACCTGTTGACAAATAAGCATTTGATACCACAGCTTTGACATTATGGGATCCAAGGGTATAGAGGTAGATATAGGAGTCCTTTACATAAAGGATCTTGTTAAAACCAAGGAAGCATGGCATTGCCCAGGAATTCAGTAAAGACTGAAAACAGAATGAAGCTCAGAATCTTAGGGCACCACTGCACATAAGGACAGGAAAAAGAAGCAGAACAGGATATTGTGATGGAGTCCCAAGAGAAGTACAAAAGGAAAGAAAAATATATCTAAAGAATGAAGGAAAATAAAGTTTCGGGGGGCGACCGGTTTGCTCAGTGGTTAGAGCACAGTGCTCATTACACGAAGGTCGCGGGTTCAGTGAGCTGCATGGGCCAGTGAGCTGCGCCCTCCACAACTAGAGTGAAAACAATGACTTGACTTGGAGCTGACAGGTCCTGGAAAAACACACCATTCCCCAATCCTCCCCAATAAAATTTTTTTTTTTTTAAAAGAGAAAGTTTCGGGAAGGAAGTAACGTTTACGGGGCATAGGAATTAGGTCATTTGTTACCTTTCAGAGAAGAGATGTCATACTTTCATAAGCTCAGAAGAGAATGTAAAAATAGAAATGCCACGTGACTCCTTCAGCAAAAAGTGAATGAGATGAGCCAAGATGTTACTGAAACAGAAGATTTCTGCTGCAACATATTAAAAATGCTTTCAGGAAAACTTTTGCTTGAAGAAATTGTGAGACACTATGAAGCTACAATTCATATGGAATAGGCACACAAATTAAAAGATCAATGAAATGAGGCAGCCAGAAATAGGTTACTTTATAAGAATTTAATATATGATAAAACTTGATGATAATATGTGACAAACTATTTGAGAAAAAATGACTATTTAATGCATGATGCCACAATAACTGCTTAACTTTGGAGAAAAGTAAAATTCTTTTCATCTCACATCATAACAAAAAAATTATCAGATATGATTAATAGTTAAATATAAAATGACACTAGTTTTTTAAAAAAATTAGAAAATATGAATCAACAGTTATCTGATCTCAGGATAAAGGATTTTCCAAGCATAAAGATAATGGAACAAATTATAAAAGGAAAAATTGGTAGAATTAACTATATGGAGTAGAAAAATATAAATAAAACTGGGTATTTATAAATATTACAAAGTCCATATGTTTAATATATAAATAAATTATATAAAAAGACTAAAACAAAGGAAAAAAGGGGAAAGCACACAATTAACATCAAAGGAATATAAATTACAGTATATAAAAACATCCCACATTAAAATAATCAATGAAGTAGAGATAAAAACATAAACGAGAATTTAACCCATCGAGAAATAGCATTGTCAGTGAAAGTGTAGTGAGGTTAAGTATTTTTATATACTGGTGGTTGGTATGGAAAGAGACAGAAATTCTTTGCAGGGCAATAGGAAACAAATAAGGTAATTTTTAGAGTACGGTAGTGCCTCTTCTAGAAATTTCCTTAAAAAAAGGAATTGTAGAAGTCTCCTACACAAGGATATTCTCTGCAGTCATATAGACAATGACAAAAATGTGAAAACAGCCTTCTAATCATGTTGAAAAATAAAATTACAACCCAATGAATTCATAGGCAAAACATTTGAAGAGACAGGTCACAACACATGTATGTGACTAGCCAGTACGTATGTGCAAAGATATTTAATATAATTAGTCATCAGAGAAATGCAACTTAAAAATCCCAATAATACACTTCTCTGTATTCACTAGAATGACTAAAATTAAAAGGACTTACCACGTGTGGTGAGTATGTACAATAACTCGAATTTTCATCACATTGATAGTGGGAAGGCAAAATGACACCACTGCTTTGGAACAGTTTCTGAATTCCTTAATGTAAGCCTGTGCTTACCACAAACAACAGTCAGACCCCTCAGTGTTTACCCAAGGGAAAAGAAAACTTGGACATGGACGTGTATGTCAGCTTTTCTCACACAAGGCAGTAACTGGAAACAATGCAAAGGCCCTCCACTGGCGTGCGGAACGACCAGCAAACACTGGAGAGAGGCCTGCAGCGTGGGTCATAACAAAAACAGGAACAAACTACTGAGAGAAACAACGAAAGGCATATTGTCCAAAACGTTAGGCTGAGGAAAAGAAGCAGACACAAAAGAGTACATATTGTAAGACTCCATTTCTAAGGAAGTTTTGAAATGGTATATCAAATCTTGGGTGTCAGAAAGCAGACTGATGGTTGCCTAGTGCCACGTGTAGGTGCAGGAGGGGGTGTGGGGATGGGGCTGCAAAGAGGCATGGCAGCACTTGACAGAGGCAATGAAAATGTTCTGTGTCTGGGGACTACACATATATATGTTTGTCAAGTCATGTAAGAGTACATCTAGAGTGAGTCCATCTTATTGTACTATGTAGACTGCACCCAAGTAAAGTTAAGTAATGGAAACAACCTAAATGTTTACAATTTTGGTAAATTTAATAAATAATAGTATTTCTACATAATTAATTAGCAGAGAAGTATATATTTTACAATATTACATAGAATGGAAAATATACATCCAGTAAAAAAACAAAAAAATACATTAACATGGTAATAGTAATTAGTGCTAGATGGTGAGATTTAGAGTGGTTTCTATCTTGTTTTATACCTTAAAAATCGTTTGTAATTATTTAATATCTATTCCCCAGAACACTGTGCTTTCCGTAAGTGCAGAGACCCTGACTTATGCATGTCCTATAGTAAGTACTTACTAAGCATACAGCACAGTAACCAGTTTGTAGCAAGCAGCCAATAAACTTTTGTTTCAAATAGCTTTATGGCTTTTTGATGTTCTCTGTGATGAGTATGTAGTATTGTTACTTTTACAATCAAAAAATTATATATAGGTTTCTAATAAATATATTGTTGATCCTTGTACTGACTTAGGCTTATGACAAATTTAATACTCTATAATATTTTTTTTCTTGGCGGAGACACAGTGAAAACAGAAAGACTATGCAAGTACTCTATAGTTTTGCATCCTCAGCACCACGCCTGATATGTGGCACATACGTATGTGCTTAATACGTATGTATTGCAAAGAATAAAGTTAAATTCAAACTACTTCCCAAAGAATTATTTAAAAGGAAAATAAGGCCTAAGGTTCTGAAAGTAAAGTATTTTTGTTAGAAACAAACATAAAATGAACCATATGCAATAACTGAATAACCTTGTTTTTATTTTAAAAAATAATGTTTTTGCTGCTCAAACAAGGAGCTTATCTTCAGAAATTTAAGTTCCTTTAGGCAAAGACTAGATTTTTTTTTTGTGCGTGTTGTGCTTAGCCATGCTTTAGAAAACACAGCAATATAAATAGATTATTTTAACCTACTAAATATATAGTCTATATTTCAGCACAAACTCAGAATGCTTATTTTGACAATAAATTGCTATATTTGAACAACAGTTATATTCTTAATGCAACAAACTTCCCCCAAAATAAAGATCTGGGCTTAAAAGAAGTCCTCAGAATTACCACTGCAATCTTAGATTTTAAACTCAATTATATGTTTTCTTCTTGCAAATACTTACTGCCTACACAGTTTTCAGTTATTCCATTGTAATAGTAAAAGATTGATTAAGTAGAGAATAACAAAATATGCTCAATACAGGTCTCGTTAATGTAAATGACTACGTTTGTCATAATATTAATTGAAATTGGAACCTGAGTATCCTAAAGACAACTAATTAATTAAGCACTAAGACATGGCAGTCTGTTCAATCATGTTGCTTAGCCCATCCCTTGGGTTTGCAAAATGACCCAAGATTAAAAGAATGGCTCTAGCTCACCTATAGGAAACTAACTGACAAACTGTCTTAGTCCGCGCTCAATGCTATGACAAAATACCACAAACTGAGTGGCTTATAAACAGTAGAAATTTATTTCTCACAGTTCTGGAGGCTGGGAAGTCCAAGAACAATGCACTGGCAGATTGGGAGTACGGTGGGAACCTACTTCTGGGTTCATGGCAGTTAGCTGTGTTTTTGCTGTGTCCTCATGTGTAGAAGGGGAGAGTGCCCTCTCCTGAGCTCTCTTGTATAAGGGCACTAATCCCATTCAGGAGGGCTCCACCCTCATGGCCCAATCACTTCCCAAAGGCTCCAACCCCCTGTGGCTTGATTTCAACATATGAGTTTTGGGGGGACACAGATGTTCGTCTAGAGCAAATACTATACTAATACTCTATATACTGTAACTAAAAGTATTAGTTACACTAAAAATGAGCATTTAATGCTTACTTTTAGGGAACAAGCCAATGTATCCTTTCACTTAGCAGGTAATTCATATTAATTATCTTCCAGATAATGGCTACTCTTTTCACAAGCTGAGCTCACAGTGTGCATGCATTTCACAGAGAAAAATTAATGCACAGTACTACAAATTCACATTTAGTTTTTGAAGTACATTTCTTTCAGAAAGGAGAGTGATATAGACATAAGATATAAATATAAAAATGTCATATTTTAATAAGATAGTTCAATATAAAATTTCTTAAAATACAAATTAAACGCTTAGGATGCTACAGGACAACTGAACCCTGAAACCGCTATTTGGTAGTAATTGTGTCAGCTATTAATGATCAGCTAAACACT
The DNA here is from genome assembly GCF_057876585.1 of Rhinolophus sinicus. Classification (NCBI taxonomy): domain Eukaryota; kingdom Metazoa; phylum Chordata; class Mammalia; order Chiroptera; family Rhinolophidae; genus Rhinolophus; species Rhinolophus sinicus. The sequence goes on from NC_142506.1 coordinate 52,473,723, forward strand.
CCAAGCCCTACTCTTTTACTTCTTGCCCTCTTACCCTTCTACAAGTCTGAAAATGCAAAAACAATTCTAGATCACCAACTAGGTCTCTGATATCTGAAAAAGTAGATATAAGGTGGCAATTTTTAAAGAAGTAATGCAAGAGAAAAGTTAAGGAAAGTTTCTGGGATTAAAAGTCAGCTAATGAAAATATTTAATAAGTGATGAATATAAAAAATAATTCCTTTTAAGAAACAATTTTAATTCCCAATCTACTTCTATAATTAAAATGATTTCTAGTGAAGTACTATATTAAAACGATATTAGCAAGATTTTAAAAAGAGACTGCTTGGTTCTACCACATTAAATGTTAATAGATTCTTCACTTGGAGAATAAAATATACTTTTAAAAGGGCACAAATTATCAAGGTAATTATTTTTAAATATTTAACTCTATTGGCACATATGTGAAATATCTAGGTTATTTAAGAAATATATTTAATACCAATACAGTAAAAAATAATAATCATTATCATTTTGAGCATTAAATCTAACAACAATCATGAAAGTTACAAAATGCTATCTCCATATTACAGATGTTTAAATATAATAAATATATGTTATATTACTATTACTATTATATTACGCATTATTTTTGAGAGCTGCTACTATTAGTTGGCATTGTGCTAGGTAACTTACATGCATTGTATCATTTAATCCTCAAAGCAACCTTATGAAATAGGTACAATTATTATCTCTATCATACAGATAGAAAAACTAAGGCTAAAAGATGTTATGAAAATTGCCTAGCATCACATAGCTATGAAATGGTAGAGCTAAGATTCCAACTTAGGTCACCTGCCTCTAAAGCATACCATCTATCTGATACTAAGTACAGTTTCTATTAATTTGAGATAACAAATGTATAAATTATTCCATTAACAAAAATTTTCACTTGTAAGTCTTCTTTATAATTGCATAATATGAACTGTGTAAGAGAAAGAACTTTGTATGAGTACAGTTGCCTTCTCAGGGGCTTGAACTGAATAGGAATTCAACAAATCTTTGTTACTGCTACCATTATGAAAACAAAACAAAGCAGCAGAACTAATCCAATATAATATAAATATAATATAAAATGGAAAACAACAAAATATAATATAAAATGGAAAACAGCAAGAACAGTCAAGACAAAAGAAGGCAGAAAGAGATTTTTTTCAAAAAAAGGAACAAAAAACAGATGGGGTAAATAAAAGAAATAGCAATATTTAACCCAAACCATATGTATGATCACATTAAACCCTCCCAATTTAAAAGGCAGAAATTATCAGATTGGATTTAAAAAGAAATATGAACTAACTCTAGACTGCCTATAAGAAAATGAAAGGAAAAATAGATAAACCCACAATTGTGACTAGAGATTTCAACAGCACTGTCTCAATATTTGTTTTTTTAAAAAGTAGACATAAAGTTAGTATGAGTATAGATCATTTGAACATTATATTGTCAAAAAACTTGACCAACTGGTATTTATAGAATAGCAGGGTACCAGACTATATATCCTTTCTAAGAACACATAGCACATGCACCAAATAGAACATATATTGGGCCTAAAACCACATCTCAATATATTCAAAAGGATGTAAACTATGCACTATATTCTCTGAACACAGGTAAATTATAATTTAAAAAAAGAAAGGAAAGGAAAGGAACGGAACGGAACGGAAAGGAAAGGAAGGAGAAAGAGAGAGAGAGAGAGAGAGAGAAAGAAAGAACGAGAGAAGGAAAGAAAGAGAAATATGGAAATCCTCAAGTATTCATGGTCTCCAATTATACTGTATTGTATCTTCTGTTTTCACTACTTTGAAATGCTCACTCTGGGGTAATCCAATCTTTGTGTAAGAAGTCTGACTACCCTGAAATTTCCATGCTGTGTCAGAACCACATGGAGAGGAATCATGGAAACAGACAAATGCCTGGTTAGTTCTTGCAGTTCCAGTCACCTCATTTGAGATTCTAGATATGAAAGTCCGCATCTTAGACATTGAGGCTAGTCATGTCTTTGCATTACTACTGTAGATGCACTGATATATTAGTTTAATGATTTATTTTAGGAAACTAACCTTGAAATATTATAAAAGTATACACTAAGAATATTCCCAAATTTATTTTGCCTTGAACTTTATATGCCAATGTGACTATTATAATCCTTCTTGATTTGGGAATTTTTGAAAAAGCTTTAGGTGAAAGCAATAGAATTCTGATATAACCTATGTAGTATATTAATGAAAATAGTTAGCAAAGAAATTAGCTTGTCAGACTCCTGACAATAAAGATATTTATATATTTATAAATTTAGTAAAGTTAAAAAATCATCACTATGAATATGAAATGATACTTTTAATTTAAAAATTGCCCAAATCACACCTCCATAAATTAGTAAGTAGAACGAGAATGCTGACTGCCGGCTCTTCTGCCTTATGTAAATTTAAAATGAGATGATTTTGGTTCACTGAAGACAAAATGCCAGCCAAATAATGAGAATCTAAAATAAGTATGAGAGGATCTCAAGACTGGCATGAAATTGAAAATCATATGCAAAAATACAAAATGAGGGGAGGGGGAAAAAATATATATATAAAATGAATTTTTATCAAAGAAATTAATATAGAGTATACAATGAGCTAAATGTGGACAAGAACAGTAAATAACTGAAAGTGTTAGGTGCATTTGTACCCACATAAAAACTTTAAGGATAAATAATATTTCTACACAATGATTTTTTATTTGCCCCTTAATGAATCTCTCAACTTCCAGGAGATTTCAGCCTTGAAATAGAGTTACAAGGGGCCAATCTGTAGGTCTCTAAGAAATAAAGTTATAAGATTTGGGGAAGAGTCCTAAGTGGAGAAGTAACTGCTCATTAAGTAATTGCTTTTTAAGTATTTAGTAGGCAAATGAACTACAATGGAGTGGGTTCTAAAGTTAACACATAAATTATCAAGTATAATCAAAATTACCCTTGCATTCTCTAGGAGAGTACTACACTGGAGACCAACATACTGTCTCAATACAGTTAAGACCAGCACAGTATTTCCCCCAGCATTGAAATAATATAGTTTCTTTAGATAAACCCCTGTGTGACAATGTACTTAACGACAATGTTTTATAAAAACTATGTATTTTTAAGCTCCAGAGTTTATATCCCATGAAACTCTAAGGATGGCAAGTAGGAACTGACATAGAGTAAAGAACAGAAAATTTTATATGTCTCTCATCTTGAGGTCACTCTCTGAGTACACTCATCAAGAAGAATAGCAGAATCACCATATTACATCCATCCATCCATCCATCCATCCATCCATCCATCCATCCATCCATCCATCCATCCAATCTCTCGCTGAACCTATTTCTTTGAATTCATAAAAGTTAAATGCAATTATGATATGAGTCCATTATACTGATAGGTCTATAAAGAGCCACTGCTGATTTTTCACAATCAGTATTTATCTCACAATCCACTTCCATCAAGATTATTTAGTGCTTTAAACAATACGGCAAATAGCATGATAATAACAAGCATAGCCACAAGCATACTAAAGTCCTGTGCAGTATATGAGGCAGAAAAAAGTCCAGATACTCACAACATGTGAAGAAAGTATAAGAAAAGGAATGTCTCAACTGCTGTATTTATATTTTAAGACAAATATTCTAGAACATAGGTTAAAAGGATGCTATCGCTAATTAAAAATCAACAGACAATGAGTTGAATAAAAGCTGGGCTAGTTATAATTACTTCAATAGGCCCACGATAGGAGCTGATCGCGGCAAAAGTTGGATGTAGAGATTTGAGGGTGCTGCCATTTGGGTAAGTACTGTCAATTTACCGGAGCGTACTTTTCTACAGGATAGTATTCTCCTGCTCAAGTCTCCTACATATATATCATACAGATATTCCCCCTTGGGTAACCCATGGAGTATCTGTAAGTGTTGCTGTGTCTTGTCTGTGTGAATTCATAGCTTCCCTTACTTCACTTCTTTCTATTTCAATCTTATTCAAAAACATAAGTACTATGTTTAGGTTCTTTTTTTATGTTTGTTGTTGTTGTTTTTTTTTTATAGCAATATAGTTTTCTGCATTTCTAAGAAAAATCCCTGGGCAGAATAAACAACATGACGAACCTAAAGCAAAACCAACATTAAATAAATCACCGTAAGGATATACTGAACATAGATTTCTGCCCCAGAAATGATAAATTCAAGAATTCAAATTATCCCATTAAGTCCCAAGAACTAAATAACCACTAGTATTTATAAAATACATTTTAAAATGTTATTTAAAAGTACATTTGATAAAAGAATAAAAAATTGGGAGATTACATATACAAAACTTTCATTTTTACTAAAATTGTGTGAATGTCAATAATTAAATTTCATAAATATATACAGTGTGCCAAAAAAATGTATACACATTTTAAGAAAGGAAAACTATCAAAATTGTAATAGTCAATATATACTGATAACAAAAGATGAATACATGTCACGTTTGACTTCTGCAATAACAAGAGGTGCTCAAAGTGGTTACCATCAGCATCCAGATACTTCTGATTATGGCGAACTACTGCTTGAGCAACACTGATCAAAGTGTTTACTTGTATATATAATTTTGGCACCCCAGTGTGTGTGTGTATGTGTGTATATATATATATATATATATATATATATATATATATATATATATATATATATATATATGTATATATATATATACACACACACACACATGTGACAATGCTAGAATTATTATCTATGCATTTCAAAATTATATATCACATACAGAATCAGTTCATCTGCTCCAATACATCAAGCAATTCAGTCTTTATCTAGAACACACTCCCAAAACAGAAATTCCGAAAAAAGAGAAGAAATGCCAAACGAGAGAAACAATGTAGGAGTTTCAAAGTTAAAGAAAACCATCTGGCTAGCCTTAAAATCTGCTTTTATGTGTAAACTTTTTCAACAATCATCAATTAATTAATCTCATAAGTCTTCTAGGTTTAGAATAAAAGTACAGGTGCCAGCTAACTAGCGTCTTCTAGGAAGCTTCTAGAAATTTTCCCTTCATTCCACCACACAAAATTCTTTTTCTCCTGTGAGGTCCCACAGCCCTTAATCTGCACTTCTGATAACAAATAATAATTATCACTTTTACACTTAATGTAAACGTTGTACTTTATCTTCCACACTAAACTATAACTTTGAGTGTAAGAGCTACGTTTAATTGAGATTTGTAGGCCCACAATACCTACCACAGTGCCTCGCACAAAGACTCAATAAATATGTATTTTATAAACACAAAGATACTCCCTCCTGAAAACAAATCTTCAACTTTTTTTCTAAAATAAACCACATAGTACATTACTTCCTATTTTTCTTTCCTACTCCTCAGCAGTTCCCATTGAGAGAATTTGTTCGTCCATTCACTTATTAATTCATTCAAATCATCCAGTAAATATTTGTGAAGTTCAAATCAATGAGCAAATATTTGTCAAATATGTGCCAGGTAATGTGTAAGGTGCTGGGGTTATATTAGTGAACAAGCCGCTTAGGGAACTCAGAGTCCAGTGGGAAAAACAGACAAGTAAATAGGTAATTATAAAACACTGTGATAGTTATTATAATTGATGTAAATACATGACACTGTGCAAGAGTACTCCTCCGATTTAAGAGTGTTTCTCTTAAGGTTTTATCTGCAGTTTATCATTTTCCCTGTATGATTCTCTCCCCTGGTCATTCACCAATCCGTCTATCCGTCCGTCCGTCCGTCCGTCCATCCATCCATACATCCATGCATCTGCCTGCCTATCTTCCTCCCTTCAACTTTTTAAATAGTAAAAAATATCCGTGGCACAAAGTATAAAAGCTGCACTACAGTACTTAAGTGAAAAATAAGTCTTTGTCCACCTGTCCACAGCCACTCAGTTCATGTTCCCAAAGGCAGGCACTAATGGCCAGTGTGTCACTGCAGAGATATTCAGTGTATATACAAACATATATACAGTCTTCCTTTCTTTCAACACCCTGGTAGCGTGCTTTACACTCTGTCTGTGCACTATTTTCTCTACTTCATCATGTACCTCAGAAATCGTTCTGGATTAGCCCATATTGCACTGCCTTACTCTGTTTAACAGACATAAAGTATTCCACTTCATACATACGATGCAATTTACTGAAGCAGCCTCCTTACTGAATGTTCACTTATGGCATCACAATGCTGCTGTGAATACATTTACCCATAAATCATTCCGTGGCATATTTGTGAGTGTATCTGTGCAGTATATTCTTGGAAGTGAAATTGCTGGGTCCACTTCCAGTAATGTGCATTTTTAATTTTGATAGATATTAACATAGAAGTTTCATCAATTTAATTTCCCATGAAACAGAAAATATCCACCTCCATAACTTATATTATAACCTTTCTAGGAATGGCTCCAAATCGGTATCCATAGTTCTGACCCTGTATTTATTCTCTGTGATATCACCACATACGTATTTCCTTGGAGCATCAGGAAAAACCTTTTCAAAACCAAGTTTACAACCTTAACTTCAACACATTCTTCATAAGTTCACTACATCTATTATTTCTTCCTGATTCCAGCCAAAAATCACTTTTGATACTTCTTCCTTTCTACCCACATCCAATTAACCAGTCGTTAAGGCATACAACCCTATACGATTCCACGACACCCATCTTGTCTGTATTTTCTCAGAGAACCTCTGACTGCCAGGGCCCAGTCCTGAATGCCTGGGCTATTATTCTCTCACTCTGCTCAGGTCCTTCCGTGCCCTTTGCTCACCCACCAGTGATCCTGGTCCCATCATCCTCTCTGCCTGAAACATCTTCTCAAGGCAGTTCCCCTGCTGAGATTTCACTTAAGGCCTAACGCATAAAGCATTTTCTTTTATGAATTTATTAGCACTTGGGTCTTTCGCTATATATTCTAATTTGTAATACACTTAAGAAGATAAATTAGAAACTCCTTCATAGAAAGGATGTTGTTTTAATACACTTTGATAAACCCACACTGCCTAGGTATTCCAAATGTGCTTACCAAATGAATAAACAAATTTTCACAATGAACTAATCCGAAGTCAGATAATTCAATAGCAGCAAATATTTTATAGAGGATTTTCTATTTAATCTATTTTGGAAAATAAGACTTTTGAAGTCTGTGAGCTACAGGCCCCTGTTTAATAATTAAATTTATTTTAGAAAGCCCACAACATAAATTATTTCCAGTTAACTATTCCAATAAATTTCATTTCCCCCCACATTGATTTTCATCAAAATAGGGAGGAGACAGGATAAGAAATAAAGGAATAGATGAAATGTACTACTAATATCACTGAATTTCTCCTCAAAACTATAACATCCTTTAAAATCCCTAAAAATAAAAAACTATAGCTGAGGTTACTCTAACTACCATGCAGCCACAATGAGCCTATGGACTATTGTTCAACTGAGTTTAAAATGAGTAAAATATTTTTCACAAGTTTCACAAAAACTTGAGGAAGAACTTTGTAAAGCATCGTACATCCTATATGAAGATTTTCAAAATTAAATAACATGATTTCATGATTTTACTTTTGGTACAATTTTTTTACAGTTGAAAAATATAGAAAAGAAGAATACAATTACACTTTCCAGTATATAAAAGAGTTATTAAAAGACAAACAATCATTACATTTCATTAGGAATTATTACGCTTCCATCTACTCAATAGTAGAAAAGAGTTACATCGATCTCTATCAAGAAGTGAGAACTGTGATATGACGACTTATATTTTAAATAGCTTTTTAAAACTAATGACAATATTACCATGCAAATGCAAGTGCGGGATTCACTTCGTGACTCACCTCTCCCCCATTAACATATTCCATCACAAAACACAAACGGTCTTTTGTCTGGAAGGAATATTTCAAGGACTTGAAATGAAAAAGAAAAAATGTTATAATCCTACATTCTTATAATGGCACCAAAATAGAACACTTAGACACAGTAAGCATGATTGACGAAATGAATTGTTATTGTTGTTGAAGAGTCTGTTTACTCCTTAAGGGTGCATACTCAAGTAAGAGTTTATGAGACATAAAACAAATTATGTTTAGATCAGCAATGAGTATTGTTACGGGAAAACTAAAAATTTTAAATAAAATAAACTTAGTGATTGTGTAATGAGCACTTCCCAATTTATTGAAGTGGAAATGCCATCCATTTATGGAAGTGCCATCCATTTCATACTGTATTGGTCCCCAAAGGGGACCAATGCAACCTTAAAGTGAGGCCTACAAATTACTCTAGGGGAAGTCTTAGGAATATAGTTGTAATAGTTATATTTGGGGATCTACCATAGTTACAACATAAATTACTGCATATTGGGTGCATAACATGACCCAATCCAACAGAGTTGATTCATGTAATTTTATTAGTTATAAAAATACCAGAACTTTAGAGTTATCTTAATACACTGGACAAAAAAACACACAGCAATGTAACAACGTAAGTCTAGGTAGCTGATGATACCTCTAAAAATTCCTACTTTAAGTAATCCCAAATCTTTAAAAGCTGCCCCCTTTTGAAAGTCTAGCTGTTTTGTTATTTTTTTTCTTAATTACTTCACTGAAATCAGAAATATACACAAATCGAAATTATGCCTCGATTACAAGCAATTTAGAAACAGGACTAAAAAACTCAGTTCATAACAACTAAGTAAGTTTATACTTTGTCGAGTGAAGAAAACATACCATGACTTATTCGATCTTTAATTTAATGTATTCGTATTCCTGTTAGTTCTTAGAAGTATTCTATAACTAAAAGAAGTTTCAATTTGTATAAAAATTCAGTAAAGATTTCTGCCTTTCATATTTGAAGACAATGCTGCCTGATAATTTATATATTTATTAGAAGCCAATAAACAAAAGCAACATAAAATCCTAAACCTTTTCAGTAGAACCTCTTTTAAGTCCACTATTTTTCACAATGCCATCCTCAAAATGCCACATGTAATTTATTTGCTCTACGGATTTCTTTTTGAAGGCAGTGAAATTTCAAAAGAGTAATAGGTGTATAATGGGAGAGATTACTAATGCACGCATATTATAAACTTAAGCCATGCATTCTGATAACTTCAAAGAAATCTGACTTACAGTCTTCCCACACAGAAAATGGCGTATCTAGATGAATGTTATGTAAAATGTTATTTTCATAGCTTAGTTTCTGTAATAAAACTCCCTTAAATTTAAAATGTTGTAACATCTGTCCTCTAGTCACTTACTGTTAAAAAGGGATGTCTAGTGTTCTTTAATACTCTGCTTTCAGTTAGAGTATGTGCCACTTCATCCTACAAAAGAAAAAGGCAAACCTTTAATATACGTTCTGAGCACTAATAATATAAAATTTTCACTATTTCTCTAAGACCAGAAGAGGCAAAACCTACAGACAGAAAAAGATTTTAGAACGCGATGACATGCTCCGTTTATTGGTAAGCTTCCCCTGCACCAGAAAAAAAAGATCAACTTAATGACTTAAATCAGATAGCTATAAGGTATGAAGTCATATAAACTCGGACATACTTAATCAATGTATGTCAATAATGACACAAAAATCACCAAAAAATTATCTGGGACGTAGAAAATTAAAGAGTAAGGCATCCCCTTGAAGGGAATGCCTTCTCAACTAACGTTTAGGCATGGAGTAATTAATATTTCCATGACTGAAATACGTTTTACTCAGGAGGATATAAACAATACGTTTCAGGAAAGATCATAGAATTTGTAAGTCTCCTACTTAAAAGAAAAATCAGTCATTGGAAAGGGGAACAGAGAATACACATATAAGACCTAACTCCAAATTATACTTTTTAGAAATAGGAACATAGTATAAAAATTCCATCTTTTGCTTGTGGCTTTTTAACATGCTTCTTTAAAAAGAAAAAGGTCACAAGCTAGTCTAAATGACAAGTTTGAAATCTAGGTATATTTCAAACCAAAAATACACTAATAGCGCATTACCCCAATTCTGTACATAAATTTCATCTTGACATCAAAAGTGAACTAGGAGAGATTTTCTTCAACATATGGAGAAATGGAAAACGTTTTATGTTGCAAAAATAACTCCATCTTAAAAAAGAAAGGAAGATAACTGCTGAAACCAACACAGCATCTCTGGTCTCTGCTTCTGGCAAGATCCTAAACAAAACCCTAGCTGGATTCATTTCTTACCACTGTTAGCAACTCACAATTAGATTATAAGTTAAGATGTGAACAGCAAAATTTTAGGACACTGTATTGTCTTTACAAAAGCATCTGACCTTAGTCAGACCTAGAAGATAAACAATAGATTGATCAAAGATGCTAAGACCCAAAAACCATTCTAAGAGGGTGAGACCAATTATGTCTGAACAGAAAGTATAAAGTGTAAATAATGACACAGTATTTAAAACCAGTGAAACAAAGCATGAGCAAGAAACCACTCCAGTCTTATTTAATTTAAGAGTCAGGCTTAAATGCTCAAACAAGCCCCTGTCACGTCACACTATAACTACTAAATTAATTAGAACAATAGCAAATATCTTAATACAAATAAATCAGTAGAAACGACACGACAACTTACCGATTTCTATACCCATAGTGTGTAACATAATGATTAGCATCCAGTAGACACTTAATAAATGTTTGTTGAACTGAACTGTTTACCATAGGAATGAATTCCAAGATGTCAAGTGTGTTCAACTTCGTTTATTCAATCATTCATTCCTTCAACAAATGTGCAACAGATAGATTCTGGGTATTGTTCTACACATTGCAGACAACAGTGAACCCCACAGAAAGGAGTCCTGCCCTCAGGAAACTCTCATTATTTAATCAGATGGTGATCGGTATTAGAGGAAAAAACAAAGCCAACGGGATATTGCAGTTTATGAGAATATAACGAATATGAAATCCTTAAAGATTAGGCAAGTGGATATTTTGTGATATACAGAATCAAATTCATTCATTACAAAATAAAAGCCTTGATGTGCACATACTAAATACTAACGGTAGTGCAGGTACAAACTGCTTTAAAAAAAACACACGATCCCTTCACTCATGGAGTTCACAGGCTAGTGGAAAAGATAAACAGATAAATATCCAATTTAATATATGATTACCAATTCTGATAAACGGTATTAAGAAAAAATGAGGGGTATCCACTACTGTAAATGAAGTAATGAAGGAAAACCAATGCTATCTGAAGAGTATAATCAGGTTAATGGGATGTTGTGGCCGGTAGAGGGATGGGGTGGGGAGGGTGACACAATTTGATTTCTGTTTTGAGAAGTTTACTCTGGGTCCTCTGAGAAGAAATACAGCAAAAATAGGAGAGATCAATTAGGAGACAATTACAGTATTCCAAGAAAGAAGTGACGATGGCTTGGAGTACTATGACAGCAGCAGGAACAGGAAAAAAGGAGACACTTTTGAAATATTTGTAACATATAAAATTAACAGTAGTAGCATAAAAGTTATATATTTCCAACAGGAGGGTGAAGCAAAAGAAATACTTCTTTATAGGTGGTCAGAAAGATTCACAGACGAGAACATTTACCTGTTATGATTTAGGATGTTAAGTGATTTGAGGCAGTAAACTAGGGTAAGTATGAAACCCATTTGGAACCAGAAAAGATATTCTAGTGCTTCAGAAAATATTTCTGTGAAATATTTCATTCTAGTTTGTTAAAACAAGGCCATCACATATAATAGTTATTTTTCTAAATCACTTAGTAACTGTCTTGAGATTAATTTTTTCTAAATTCTGTAATCTGCCTAAACACATTGAAAAAGTCAAGTAAAAACGTATGTATACAAAAGCTAAAACAGTATTTCTTTGTTACAAGAATGAAACGGCATTAATACCACATACATACTTTAATATATTTAAATGTATTTTCTACCATATTTCACATCTGATCAGATTAGAATTTCCCCTTTAATGCAAATTTAATGGTACTGTATTTCACATACTAATTAGTTTCTGCTATGAGGATAAGGTATGCACAAGCTACAAAATAAACACAGATGCCAATAATTTTTAATTACAGTTAAAAGCAACATGTAAGAACCAAAAGTTAAAAATAGCAGTGATAAAACAGTGGCTAAAACAATGTGATGTTTCTTAAAACTCCATTTGTTGATCGTGGTTATGCAAATGAAGAGTGCTAAAAATGCTTGGGTATACCATAAGTATAATAATGTCTTCATGAAAAAGTTCTGAAACACATTTTCAGGGAATGCTGGGTGTGCTGTTCTGAGAAATGTGCCCTTAGGCAGGTTCCTCGTTGTGTGAACATGACACAGGCACTTACACAAACCTAGATGGTTCAGCCACCTACGCACCTCGCCTACATGGTACAGCCGACTGCTCCTGGGCTACAAACCTGTACAGCATGTTACTGCACTGAATACTGTCGGCAACTGTAACACAATGGTACGTAGTTGTGTATCTAAACAGAAAAGGTACAGGAAGAATATGCTATAAAAAAAATGGTCCACCTGTACAGGGCACCTGCCATGAGGGGAGCTTTCAGGATGGGAAGTGGCTCTGGGTGAGTCAGGGAGTGGTGGGGAATGAGTGTGAAGGCCTGAGACGTGATGGTCCATTACGGGAGACTTACAAACACTGTACACATAGGCTACACTAAATATATAAAAATATTTTTCTTTCTGCAATAATAAAATGACTTTCGCTTACTTTTTACTTTAGTAACCTTTCTACTTTATAACTTTTAATTTTTTTAAACTTTTTGACTCTTTTGTAATAACATGTAGCTTTAAAACACAAAAACGCAAAAAAAAATTTATCTTATTTGATAAGCTTTTCTCTATTTGTAAATTTTTAAATTTTCTTGCTAACACTAAGATACTAAGACAGACACGTGCCTAAACCAGGGTCGGCAGCATCAGCATCAACTGTCTCCCGCCTCCACGACCTCCTGTCCCACTGGAAGGTCTTCAGGGGCAATAACCTGCACGGGACTGTCATCTCCAATGACAACAGTGCCTTCTTCCGGGACTTCCTGAAGGAGCTGCCCAAGGCTCTCCTTGAGGAGGCGTCACTCTTTTCAGAAACATGTCCACGCCAGTTTGCTTGGTTTCTTTCCTTTTTCATCATAGATCTGCTTGTAGGCAGATAATGCACCATGAACGTTCCTCTCCATTAATGAAAACTTGCCGGTGTTGGGTCCACATTTTCAAACTTTCTAAGAAGCTTGGAGAGGTCTGCAAAGGCTTCTGCTAACCCCTTCACTGTGAATTTTCTTGAGAGTTGTTCTTTTTCTTCTCTTTCAATGTCCTTTCCTCCTGCCTCTTCCTCAGCTATACATTCCTGGTCCAGTTCTAACGCCTCCTCATTAGTCAATTCCTCAGGAAGCCCCTCTAGAAGCTCCTCATGTCACCATCCACACCCAGGTTCAAGTTGTTTGCCATCTCACCCACAGCCTTGTGGATTTTTGCCACCTCCACGTCTCCGGCAAACCCTTGATGTCATGGACGAATGAACCTCTTGACTGTGGTCTTCCAAGGGCCACTCATACACTCCTCGGGGACATCACCGCAAGCCCAAGCAAGGGTCTTGACGCAGTCATAGATGTTGTCACTATGACTCAGAACTGCATCAGTGTCTCTCAGTGCCCTTCTCAGGTGCAGCGATGGCCAGGTCAAAGGTCCTCCTCGGGTAGCAGGTCAGAAAAGCTGCTACAACACCTTGGTCCAAGTGGATCAAGGAGGTGGTGTTTGGAGGAAGAAATACCACTCTGATATCGGGATGAAGATCATCAATAAAGGGAGGACGTCCGGGAGCATAAGGAACAAGAAGCAAATTCTTGAAAGGTTTCTTATTTTCCAAATGGTATTTCCCCATTTCTCTGGCACAGCAATTCAGGAGGGCGTCTTGGAAGAGGAGCCGGGTCATCGTGGCTTCTGGTTGCTCCTCTAGTTAGTGCGCTGGCAGTGGGTGCTCACTGATATGCTGGGAGTCCCGGGTTCTCTCCATGCCAGATCACAACAGGTTTTCATTTGTAGCCTGCCACACTGCCCCCAAACAAGACTGTTATCCTGTCCTTTAAAAAGCCTTGAAACCTGGCATTGACTTGGCCTCCTTGTGGACGGAAGTCCTTCCAGGCATCTGTTTCTAGAATAGGGAGGTTCATCTATATTGAATATTTGCTCTGGCAACGAATATTCCTCCACAATCAGCTTCTCTCGAGTTTCCAAAGATTTTTCACCTGCCTTCACATCAGCACTCGCAGACTCACCTCTCACTTTCACATTATATAATGAATAACAATTCTTCAATTGTTTAAACTACCTAGAGCTAGCATAAATTCAACATCATAGTGGGGACCCGCCTTGTCTTTCAACATCACAAAGTAATTTTTTGCTTTGGCCATGATCTTCATGGTACTGAGTGGGATACGCTTTCTGTGTCTGGTCTTCAACCCAGGTCACTAGAAGTTTCTCCACCTCCGATATAGGCGCCCTCAAATTTTTGTTAGTCTCGTTGCTTCAATGAAGCAGTTCCTTTAACAGCTTCTATCATGTTGTTCTCATTGTTTAAAATCGTAACTGTGGTGGAAGGGAATCTGCTTGACTGGACATCACTGATTTCCCACCTTCAGAACCTTAATCACTTTTAATTTTGTTTCCAGGTCAGTCACTTGATGTGGTATCTTACTGCCAACAGTAGCAGTGGATTATGCACGTTTAGGGGCCACGATGAACAAAACATAAGATTAAATCAAGTATAAGAGATAATGATGCAACCAGGTGATGCAGTAACATGAAATGTACGACGCTGCTACTGGGGTAACATGGCACATTGTTTTAAACTTCTTTTAATAATTAGAAAGAGTGCACCCTAAAATTATGACAAGAAGTACAGTATAAGTAAATACACAAACCAGTAACATCGTCGTTCATCATCATCAGGAAGTATTACGTACGGTACCTAATTGCATGTGTTACACTTTTATCTCACTGGCAACACAGTAGGTTTGTTTACATCAGTGTCACCACAAACATGTGACGATGTCTTGCATTATGACATCGGCACACAGCTATGATGTCAACAGGATATAAGAACTTTTCAGCTCCATTATTATCTCACAGGACCACTGCCTTCGATGCATTCCACTGTTGACCAAAAGGGCACTAGGTGGTACATGACTGTATCTGCAGTAAAATACCAAATAATGAATTTTTAAGTATAATTGCTTTTATAGAGTGAAGCTTTAGGGGGAATGGGATGTTATTTCTTGAGGACATGAAGCAGAATAATAGTCCTCCACATATTTAGTTCCCCAATCCTCTCCAATTTATCATTCCCTCTCTACTACACACAGTCTCAAATTTTCTCTTTATTGCCCCACTTGCTGTTTTGTGTTAATTGGATTTTGGGGGGGTTGGAGGGCATAAGGAGTGGGAAATGGCACAGAAGTGGAGGGAGAGAACATCTGTACTCCATTATCAGGGACACCAAGGGTGCCGTCTCCGTTAATCCCTGTAGCAACTCAGCAGGTAGGTATCATAGAAGTTAAATTGCTCAAGAGCAGGTGAGAAAATCACGACTGATCCCACCTAAGTTCACTGTTAATGGTCATTTCCACTTCACAACACTGCCTTCCATCTTCTTCAAACAGCTTAGGATCTACTTAACTAGGTACTTTAACTCTATTCACATTATTTTCTCCATCTTGAACACAAGGCTATCATGACTGACTATCCGAAGCTAGCTCAAATCAAGGTACATCCTGTCTGAAGCATTTCCTTCATCCATTGAGAGGAATAAATGATACCTATAGAAATGGAGCAGGTGGGGAAACAGGGAGAAGAGGGTAGAAGCTTTTAGTAGGTTGGTGCAAAAGTAATTGCGGTTTTTGCAATTATTTTTAACCTTTTAAACCGCAATTACTTTTGCACCAACCTAATACTTGGGCACACTTATTGTTAATTACACCACAATGACCATCAGTGGTCATTATTTACTTGTTCTCTATCTTAATAAGCCATATGTTAGCAATGTATATTTTTGTTCCCCATAGGAAAGATAGCACAATAATCAAGCTCTAAATTTGGGGTTCTAACTTTCCCCATTTTTGAAAACTTGGGCATTGTCCAGATGCAGACTTGCATGACTTCTCCCACTTTCCATTTGTCACACTGTCTTCTCACTGTTCCTTGATTTCTATTTCTATTCTCTTTTTTTGAAGATTTTTTTCACCTTGATGGAGAAAAATGAAAGTGCAATTGCTCTCTGTTGTCTAAACACTACATCACTTTTCTCAAGTGTTGTCATTTGATGCTTTGTTCTTGACGGTCCTGTTCCAAATTATGACTTGGATGGAGGGATGCATGGATTCCTTTGACTGCAACCATGATGTAATCACTTCAGAAGCTAGTCTGTCTTAAATTGTAGAGTACGGTGCTTGTCTCTATTGCCCTTTACTACATTCCCTTCTTTCCCTCTGCCCCTTCCAATTCCCGGATTGGAATAAATCAATCTCTACAATCTCACCTTTATATTCCACATGAAAAGGAGGGGGAAACCCCGTAAAGATACTGACTAGCACGCTGATAATCCCCTCTCCGATCTCAGCTGACTCTTGTGAGGATTCTTTCACTCATCCCTACTGAGATCACTCTTCCATTCCTCATCTGGTTGTTCCAAAACTTTCTCCTCACATGCTCAGTATTTATGCTGAAATGTACACACAACCCTGCCAGGTGACCTTCCCTTGTTAAGTTATTGAGCTGGGGTTGGAACCCAGATCTATCTGATTTCAAATCCAGGAGCTTTTCATTAACTTGTCTCTGTTTATCTCAACCTCATTCCCTCCCACTTTCAAAATGTGATCTTACATCCTACTCAGAACAGAAGTCATTAATAATATTTGACACATTTGATTACTCATTTCTCCTGAAAACATGGTTTCCAGGACATCACAATCTCTTAATTTTCCTCCTCTTTCGTGGTCACCTTTTCTCAGTCTTTTTCTGGTTCCTTATCTCTGAATCCTTTTTCTATGAGTGCCCCCACGACTCACTCCTCAGACTTCTTCTGTTCTCTAGGTACACTCATTACCTTGGTGACTTCATTCAGACTGTGGCTCAGTGTACATGGTGACAGACTTCCAAACTTGGACTTCTCAAATCCAGACTTCTTCCCTAAACTCCAGAAATGCCTAGTTGACACAGATATTTAATAGATGACTTCAACTTGAGTGTCTAACAGAAAATATCAAATGTAACATATCCAAAATCTAATTTATAATCTGCCATCTAAAAGCTTGTTTCTCCCACAGAGAAAATATCATCCCTATCACAGTAAATGGCTACACAGTCCTTCCAGTTGCTCAGGCCAAAACCCTGGCAGTGATCCTCAACTCTTTTCTTTCTCTCATACCCTACATTCAATCTGTCAGGCAGTCCTGTTGGCTATTCATCAGAATATACCCAAGATCTGATTATGTCTTACCACCTCCACGACTGACTACTGTCCTAGTGCAAGCCACTATCACCAATTATCTGGATTATTGCAATTAATTCCTAACAAGCTCCCTGACTCCAACCCACAGTTTATTCTCAATATTGCAGCCAAAGTTATACCATTAAAACAAAAATGAGATCATGTTATTATACCACTTAAAAATTTCCAATGGCTTCCTACTTCATTCAGAGTAAAACTCAATATCCTTACAACATCTACAAGTACCTAAATAATCGTACTCTATTCTTACTCTACACAAGCCATGCTAGACTCCTAGCTATTCTGGGATCATGCTAAGTATGCTGCTTCCTCAGTCCCTTTTCAACTGTGATTCCCTCTCTCTGGAATATTCTTCCTTCCTCCCAAATACTCAAATGGCTTGCTTCCTCACATCCTTCAAATGTTTGCTGAAATTTTATCTCAGTGAGGCATTCCATAATGGTTGATGGAGGCTCAGATATGTGCAGGCTGGGCCGGGGGCGGGCTCAACAAAGGAAAAATGGCGTCTGCCAGCACATCCATCTGTGAGAAAGCTGCCCCTCCAACCCTCGCCCTGAAGCCAGACAATTCAGTTTCTCCCTGTATGTCTCTTGCATCTTTTGAGCTGCTGCCCCAGCACTGGAGCTCAGAGTGAGTGAGTCCATCAGTGAAACAAGATGGACACTCTTGGGGTGACATAAAAAGGAAAATAGTAACATGTATATTCTCCACTTTGCATAGTCAGACGCCTCTGGAGAGGTGAAAACAGCAAGGAAGATGCAATCTACTATGGTTTCTTCTTTAACTGGCCAACTTGCACAGGGCACTGGAGAAGTGTGTGTCATTATTCCTGGTCCCTGGTTTCCTTAATGTCAACCAATTATCAGGACAAAGGCAATCCGGATAGGTAGCTGCATGACTGATTGTCATGCTGGCCTGACTAGGGACTGCAGAAAAGCAATAGTCTGAGGTGGCCCAGAAATTCTCAGACACATGTGGATTTTGATGGTTGAATTTACACATTTATGCATAACCATAAAACACTCCTTCCTTTGTTCCTATTCAAGATTCCACCCAACTTCCTGCCCAGTGCCTCCCCTGGGGCAATCTTAGGGAGCTGCCTACCCAGGAACCTCAATGGGGTCACATTGTGAGGTCCTTTCATTATCATGTATTCATAAAATAGGAGGACTGATGGTTTCTTTCCAATCCACCTCTCTGATGACATTTAGTAGTCAGTTCAACTATGTGCTTCTCACTGTCCTTGTACCTTTTGCTGTGTTTCTTAACAGAGGCCTATTTTTACTTAGAATATTTTTTACTTTTATTTTCCTGTTTCTAAAGTACTGTGACACCTATTTTTCATTATATTTTATTCTCCATCAATGTCACTTAACAATAAAGCTGAAAAAATAAAGAAGAGATAAAGACTTTCCCAGAAAAACAAAAGCTGAGGGAATTTATCACATGTAGACCTGTCTTGCATGAAATGCTAAAGGGAGTTCTCTGAGCGAAAATAAACGGATACACATTAGTAACATGAAAACATATGAAAGTATAAAATTCACTCATAAAGGTAAATATATAGTCAAATTCACTAATACTGCACTCTATTAGAGTATTCGTGAATACTTTAATACTGTAATAGTAGTGTGTAAATTACTTTGACCCCCAGCATACAGGTTAAAAGACAGAAGTGTTAAAAAAAAACCAAAAAAAAAAACTACAGCTATACTATTTTGCTAATGTATACATAGCATAAAAAGATGTAAATTGGGACATCAATAAAACAAATGTGTAGAACTTTTTTATATAATTAGACTTAAGTTGTTATTAGCTTAAAATAGGCTATGATAACTGTAAAATGGTTATGAACATGATGATAATCACAAAGCAAAAAACTGACACACAAATGATAAAGAGAAAAGAATCAAAGTATATACCACTATGAATAAGCATCAATTCAAAAAGGAAGAGAAGAACAAAGGAACTACAAAACAAATAGAAAGTAATTAACAAAATGATGATAGTAAGTCTTCTGCTGTTAGTGGGAATGTAAACAGGTGCAACCACTATGGAAAATACAGTATGGAGGTACTTAAAAATTTTTTAAAAATAAATGATCCTGAGGATATAATATATAGGGTGGTAACTATACTTACTAATACTGTATAGTACATTTGAAAGTTGCTAAAAGAGCAAATCTTAAAAGTTCTCATTACAAGAAAAAAACAGCGTAACTCTGAGTTGATGAATGTTAACCAGACTTACTGCAGTGATCATTTCACAATATATACGTATATCGAATCACTATGTTGTACACCTGCAACTAATATAATGTTATATGTCAATTATATGTGAATTTTTTAAAAAAGGACTAAGGTCAAACCACCTCTTCCAGGAAACCTTCCCTGACCCATCGCTGGTTACCCTCGCTAGCCTCTTGTACGTTCCCACCATATTCTTGCCTAGTTCTATCATTTCACTGTAATTATCTATTTATGTATTGGTTATCTCAACCAGATTGTGACCTTTCTTTTAGGCTGAAGATGTGACCTCTCTTTTAGGCTTGTAAGCACAGTGCCTAGCATGCAGCACACATTCTATAAATGTTTGAATGAGAAAGAAAGAGAGCGTCAGTAAGTGAGTGAAGTTAGTGAGTGAATCTGAGAGCATCTGTAAGCTGTTTAATATTTAGGACTGGCAAAATTAAAGGTTAATCCAATGACAAAACATCTACATTTTTTAAAAAAAGAGAGATAGAAGACACTAAAGGAAACCAGAAAGAATTTTTGGAGCTTAAAAGTACAATAACTGGAAAGGAAAATTCACTAGAGGGATTCAAAGCAGATTTCAGCAGGCAGAAGAAAAAATCAGCAAACTTGAAGATAGGACAATTGAAATTACAGTGTCTGGGTGACTAAGAGAAAAAAGATTGAAGAAAAGCAAACATAGCCTAAGGCATCTGTGGGGCACCATCAAGTGGACCTACATAAGCTCTGTGGGAGTTCTAGAAGGGGAAAAAAACAGAAAGAATATATGAGGCATAATGGCTGAAGGTCCCCAAATTTGATAAAAGACAAAAATAAAAATATCCAAGAAGCTCAATGAACTCCAAGCAGGGTAAACTCACAGAAACCCACACCAAACCACATTAGAGTAGTGCCCCCTTACTTGCAGTTTCACTTTCCACAGTTTCAGTTATCCAAAGTCAATCATCATGGCTTGATGATCCAAGATCACACAAAGCAAATGATCCTCCTCCTGACACATCATCAACAGTACAAGGTCAATATAGCTTAGCACTATAGCACAGTGCCTACAGCATCCACCTCACTGCATCTCATCACATAGGCATCCTATCATCTCACATCATCACAAGAAGAGTGAGTACAGTACAATAAAACATTTTGATAGAGCAAGGGCAGCTATCGCATTATTAGACCCAAATAAATAAATAAGTAAAAGGTTATGAGACGAAAAACATTATGTATTAAAAAAGAGGATATAGTAAGAAGAAATAAAATTATAAACATTTATGTACTTAATAACGAACCATCAAAATGTATGAAGCAAAACTGGACAGAATTGAAGGGGAAAAATAGTTGTACAATAATAGTTGGAGGCTTCAATACCCTACTCTCAATAACGGGATCGAAAAACCAGACAAAATACATAAGGAAATAGAAGACTTAACACAATAAATCAACAAGGCCTAAGAGACACACAGAACTCTCTATTTCACAACGGTAAACATTTTTTTTCAAGTGTACATGGAACATACTACATGATACAACATACGTTATGCCACAAATTAAGTTTCAATTGATTTTAAAAGATAGCTATCATGCCAAGTCTCTTCTCCAACCACAATGGAATAAAGTTAGAGTCAAAAACAGAAGGAAAACTGGAAAACTTACAAATTTGTGGAAATTAAAGAACACACTCTTAAATCGTCAATGGATAAAAAAGGAAGTCACAAGGGAAATTAAATTAATAAATACTGAGACATAAATGAAAACAAAAACACAACATACCAAAATTTATGGGCTCAGCAAAAGCAGTGTCAAAGGAGAAATTATAGCCTTAAACACTTACATTAAAAATAAAAAGGTCTCAAATCCACAACATAATTTTACAACTTAAGGAACTAGAAAAAGAACAAACTATCCCTAAAGTAGCAGAAGGAAGAAAATAATAAAGATTAGAGCAGAAATAAATTAAAAAGAGAACAGAAAAAAAACGAGAAAAATCAATGAAACCAAAAGTTGGTTCTCGGAAAAGCTTAACAAAATTGACAAACTTCTAGTTTGACTAAGAATAAATGTATAAAGAATGAGGAAATAGAAAATCACCACAGTAGTAATTGCTGTAGACAATGTCCACTGATCGATGTTTAATAGTAAGCAAAAGTTTAAAAAGGAAAAGGATACTTGCATACTCTCAAGGAGTATTTCCTGTAAGACATTTATTAATTACAAAGAGAAAAACATTAACTTTACAACAGAGAAACCTGGTAGACAATAGTTTAATCAAGTGCTGGAGGTTACTGTCAACAGTAATAAGGTGTACGGACATCATTTACTCCGTGATATGATGCTCTGAGAAGGGCACCTCAGGATTCAAACCCCAGGTCTTGTCAGACTCTAAAACGTCACACTGTTAATCATTTTGCTGTGAATAAGTGTATGAGTATTTTCCTTTGAGAAATTAATAAATGGATTTGCTGGGGAAAGTAGCAAGGATCTGTATCAATCAGAATATTCTATCAGTTGTGAAATACACCCAATTCTGTACAGTTACTTAGAAAAGTGTAATTAATTAGTGAGATAAGACAGGATCCGAGTGAGGCTTATGCATAAAAGGAAAAACAGAATGGAAATGATATTTACACATGTGACACACACTAGATGGTAATATTAATAATCACGGCAAATATTTATAACAATAATATATTTATTTTACACTATTTTAATTTTAATTCAATTTTATTTAATAACATGTAACTAAATTTATTCATTCATTTAATCCTGACAACAACCCTAGGAGATGGGCACTATTATTATCCTCACTTTGCAGATGAGAAACAAAGGCATGAAAAGTTGAGTAATTTGTTTAGTATCATTTAGTACATAGCAGAAGCTACTACTATACTACTCCTCCCAAAATACCAGTTTAATTATAATACATCCTGGATAATTTATATATCCTAATCCTCATAATATTCCTGTTTAGGAATAGTTTTTATCACAAATAAAATTTTTACAAATGAAAAAACAAAGACCCTGCAGCAAGACATTTAGCATGTGTGGCCTCTAGCTGGTAACTGTCCCCCAACCCCAGTCATTGTGATGAGCAAATATGCTCCTCCACAAACATTTTCAAATGTCCCCAAAGGAGTAGTACCCCTGTCCCCCAAAGCTGGCTGTTAAAGGTCATTAGGTGATAACATGCAAAGCTGGGATATAAACCTGGGCCTGTATGAATTCAGGTCAATGTTATTTCCAATACCAGACACTGACTGTGAAGGATCTGAGATTGAAACAAATGTACAAAGATGGGGGAGCATAACTTCATAAAGTGTGTGGAGCAACACACTCCAGATGAGGAAACTATTGTCGCAAATAACTGCAAGTTAAAGTAGCCTATAAAGTATAACAATAATATTACATGTCACTTGTTGAATTAGGCCAAGACAAAAAGCATGGACCAATTTATAAAGTATGACATTTTTCTCCTGAGAGAATTGGGATTCAATTCAGAACCCTGAATGAGAATTGGCATCATTTATATGTTAATGATTTGTACAGGTCTAAGCTGAATCAAGTTACAGGGCAGAGGATAGGACCTCCTGAAAGAATTTCAAAGACTATCATTTCTTTTAGTTTCATTATTTCAGTATTTTGAAATCTATTAAGGATGCTTTCCCATTTAGTGTTATAGAAGCTGTATAATTTATGGGTACAAATCATCTATGTTATTCTAATCACTCTTTAATAAGAAATTCATAATGTTGGGGGAAAGCATTAAAAAGCAACATTAGTATAATTAGTGATATATGTCACAAATATATAGTAAAAACATTCTCCCAAACACACATACAATAAATATTTCTACCTCCTCAAGGGAATAAAATAAAATAGTTTCACTATATAATAGTCTGATAACATTATAAACTTTTGAAGCTTTAATATAAATATTAATATACAGATATT
Organism: Rhinolophus sinicus; assembly: GCF_057876585.1. Taxonomy (NCBI): domain Eukaryota; kingdom Metazoa; phylum Chordata; class Mammalia; order Chiroptera; family Rhinolophidae; genus Rhinolophus; species Rhinolophus sinicus. The sequence continues at coordinate 52,497,474 of NC_142506.1, forward strand.
ACTGTAGCAGTAGCCTACAATCAACATTTTGGTTATGTAATGGAATTTCTACATGAATCATAAGCATGCCTGAGCACACACACATGTGCAGAGCATAAACAAAAATTTCAGTTACCTTTGCAATAATAACTTCTTTCTTCAGAATCTTCATAGCATAATATTTCCCACTTGCCTTCTCTCGAACCAAAATAACTTTCCCAAAAGTGCCTTTACCTAGTAGTTTCAAATAGTCAAAATCGTTCATTGTCTGAAAAATACAAATTAAAAAATATAATATGAAATATTTGATACAATTTATTTGTAAACATATATGTATATATTTGCAATATCCACTCAAAAGCAAATTTTACCAATTTTTATGTACTTCAGTGAATAAGAATCAGACTGGCATTGGCTGTCTCATCAGCAATGCTGGGTGTTGGAAATCATATAAGCAATTCTCAGATATTGGGGACAATAATTTTGACAAGAATTCTTCAGCTACTCAAATTACCTATCAAGTGCAAGGGTAAAGGGAAAGACAATTTTCACTCACTTTCAAGGATCTGAGTTTTTAAGGATTTAGTAGTGCTACTACCCCCAGACAATGTAATAATCAAAAATGCCCCCACAAAGATTTCCAAATACATCCAAAGGAACAGTACTTTTGAAGAGAGATACTTGAAAATCTACTCCAGTAAAATGAGGATGGAATCCAATAAAGAGAAAGGTATATAAGAAATATTGAAAACAATCTCCTGAAGCCCAGTGCAAAGAAATCTAAAACAGATAGTGGTACGACTTCTGAGAAAGCAATTAATGCAATTCAGAACAGGAAGTCAGGAAGCTCTAAGAATGTCTTTAATTAATCTGCCTGTTTTCAGTTTCATTTCTCATTCCCATTTCTAAATCAAGTGATTCCCAGGATTTTGCCAAGCTGACCTGCTATTCGCTCTCTACAGCTCCCTCTGTATATGCTTTTCCTGTTCAAGCAACATCCTTCCAGAAACTTCCAAAATTTTCATATTGTTTGTCCACTAATGATCTTCCAATATCCAGCTTTTCATTTTTATGGACCTATCCCTTTTTAAAATTCCTGTACTATCATTTTAATAGGCTTTTAGATGGAAGGGGAGGTAACTCAGTATGCTCAGTATATCATCTTAAATTTAAATTCAGTTTAGGTAGGTGGGTTTATGAACAACTAAAGATCTGAGTTTTATCTTAAAGGCAATGAGAAGTTATTGAAGATTTTTGAAACTACTTTTTCCTGTTTACCACCCATTTGAAGTTAATGTCAGAAAATCAATGACCTCAGCTTCTATCTTAAGAAACTAGAAAAAGAGCAAATTAAACCCAAAAGAATTAGAAGAAATGAAATAATAAATATCAGAGCAGAAATCAACTAAATTTTTAAAAAGAACAAAAAGCAGTAGAGAAAATCAATGTAACCAAAAGCTGGTTCCTTGAAAAGATAATAAAATTGATAAACCTCTAGTGAAATTGGTCAGAAAAATAGAGACAGAAGATGCAAATTATGAATATCAGGAAAGAGAGAAATGACATCACTACAGATTCTACAAATATTAAAATAATCACAAGGGAATATTATTAACAGATTTATATCTAAAAAATCGACAACTTACATGAAATGGACAAATTCCTTGAAAGTCTCAAATTATCAATGCTCACTCAAGAACAAATACAGTAAATCCCCATCTAACATTGTTGACAGGTTCTGTGACTTTAAATGAAATGACTTATAACACAACCAATTTTTACCATAGGCTAACTAATATAAACACAAGTTAAAATCCTACAGCATCTCATCAATGTTATAGTGAAATGACAATGAACGAAAAGTTATTAGAGGACCTGCTGTAGATAACTCAAATAGTCCTGTGTCTATTAAGGAAACTGAATTTGTGGTAAAAAACAAATAAACAAAAAACTTTTCAACAAGGAAACCTCTAGGACCAGATGGTTTTGCTGGTGAATTAAACAAATATTTAAGGAAGAACATACCAATTCTACATAAACTCCTACATAAAATTGGAAAGGAGAGATTACTTCCTAATTTTTTCTACGAGGTCATCATTATCATGATACCAAAACCAGAGAAAAACATTGAAAGAAAACTACAAACCAAAATCCCTCATGTTATATATATATATATACACAAAAACTCTTAAAATTTTTATACATGCTTATGTTCATTTTCAACATTATTTGCGACCTATAATTTTGATAGTTTTCCCAAATGTCAAGTTATAATGCGTTTAGCCATTCAATAATATCTCTAGTTCAAAAGAAAAGTAGCAAAAGATATCAGGGAAAATAACAAAGTACATTTACTAATTCAACTGAAAATCAAACAAGTAGGGCTAAATATACAGAAAACAGTTAACAAAGCCAGCGTCATTTGAACAAATAATAGGTAATTTCATTTTCATTAATAAATTTTAAAAATCAAGGAATACTACAGAACCAGAAAGCCATTTGTGCTATGTAGTCTCCAAAGATGGATGGCACTAATTCCCCTTCTCCCTGTGTGCACATGACACCTCTCATTAAGAGGTGGAGTCAACTTTCCCTCTCCCTGGGCTGCCATGGTGTCCATCTTGGAAAACAGAATAGGATCAGAGTGTCACTGTCCCATTTCCAGACCTAGCCTTAGCCTGTCAGCTTAGGTTTTCTCCCTCTTAAAGAGTCATTCTTTAAAAGCCAGCTCTTATGCTGTAGGAAGTCCAGGCAGGACAGAGAGGCCCTAGGAGATGAGGCACCACATGCAGAGACAGAGCACGTGGAGGAGAACCAAGAAGCCAGACATGTGAGAAAGGCTTTCTTGCCTTTTCCAGCCCAGCCTGCGTGCCTGTTGAATGCAGCTGTTTGACAGATACATTTGAGACCAGCAGAACTGCCCAAGCAAACCACAAAAAGAGGAGAAATAATATACTGTTATTGTTTTAAGACATTAAACTTGGGTAGTTTGTTCCATGGCAATAGAGAGAGACGTTATTCTCATCAATAAACCATAATGTCATTTTATTGCTTAAAGCTTCATTTGAGCAGCACCCTCCTCATTGTTTTTGTTTGTTTGTTTGTTTTTTATCTAAAAGCCCTGGAAAATGATACTTGTTGTGTCCTATTACTAAATATCACATAAACTCAAACTGAATTCTTGGGGGTAAAAATTGTAAACTGCCTTATGAAATTTTTCAGATAAAAAGCAATACATAGCTATAAAACATTACTATAGTCCTTTAGGATTGCACTTCTTAGGGACAGGGAGGTTTTTTAAAAGTACGACAGCCTTAACTCTAAATTTCACAGCTTCTGTCAGTTTGATTGTCAACCTTAAAAAAAGAGGAATTTGCATGGAAATTGACATTAGTTTTAAAAAAAAGCATTCTATGTAATAAAATAAAAAAACAGATTTCATATCTATTTTGACAAAACTTCGGAACATTTTAAAGAGTATCTTTGATACCAAATGCTCATGTTCAGTGCAGTATACACAGTAATTATCTAGTCTTTACAAATGAAATGTAACCTATTACAAAATGCTTTCCTCTTTTGGATGGTGTTAAGGGAAAAGATACAAGCTATTAATAAAAAATGAGAGCATAGATACTTGCCAGAAAAATTAATCCTCCAAAACCCAATCCTAAGAATTTATTAGGGAAGTATTTCATATAACGATACTCTTTCCTTTACATAATCTCTACATATCAATGTGGCTGTTTTAGGTTAAGAATACATGTGCATATATAACCAACTATAAATATATTCAAATCACATACACTAGAATACATGAAAAAAGACCGTCTAGTCTAAAAATTAGGTTAAAATGTGAATACATAACTGAAGAGGAATACAAAGAATCTCTTGGAAAAGAATACAGAAGTTTTCGTAAATTTAGTCAAAAAAGATAAATTCCACATACATTTACAATATAAGAACTAAACCAAATCAAGCTCTGTAGGACACTTAAGTGAAAAGCAGGAGTGGGGAGGGAAGTATCAACAAGTTCACTTCTCTGCCCACACCGCCTCCCACTTCCTCTGCTTCTCTTTCTCAAGGGAAGGGGAAACTCAATCGAATCCATCAATTCCTGCACTGATTATGCCACTGCTCCCTCTCTGAGCAGGCAGTGAAAGAGGACATGGTTTCAGCAGGTCCCACCGTCTCTTCCCTTCTCTCTTTCTCCCAATGCTAACCATTGCTTTGAGTTACCGTAGCCAGGCAGTAGGTAATAAAATTCCAAGAACTGGTGTCAGACTCAATGGGAAGACAGGAGGTATGGCTTACAATTTATCCATAAATCGTGAGCCGATAACCAGCTGCTCCCAGAGAGGCCTACATGGTCACTTAAAAATTAAGCAAAATGGAGTCTCAGTTGGCTGTTGATCCCTTTATGTGGTGCCCCTTCGCACCCCTGACAGGATCTGGAGAATGGCAGCTTGACAGCCACGAGTAGGCACTTCTGAGTCCTCTAAGAAAACCTTTTGAAACATCTTTTAATTTAAACACAGAACAGCGCTTAAATCGAGTTGTGATGCCTGTGCCTCCTTCCTCCACCATGCAGTGTCTTTCTCTCTCCAAGAGAGATTTTAGCCTGCAGAGCAGATACAGTGGCTACACCCCACCGCTCAGGGAAGTGACCATCTGCCTGCTCCAGGCAAGAGACGGAGTGAAGGCGACGCTAAGCACAGCGACCGTCAGGGGCCATTCTCCTCATCCTACTGCTCAATTTTCAAAAAGGGAATGAGAAGAAAATGTGCTCTGTAAATCAGGAGAAGGATATTCTTATTTCAGAATCTCTGTGTTCACAATCTGAAATGAAAACTAATCCGAACTTCTCCAGCCCTGTTTATAACTGAAGACACACAAAGCAAGCAGTTCTAGAGCCACTGACATATCTTAGGGAAGTGACGGTAATATAGAACAGGTAGTAGTAGCAATACAACGTTCGATCTTTTTCTGAACACTTGTTCATTTAAAACTATTTTATGCTATTTAATTTTAAATGAAATGAAATTTTAAAAAAATGGAAATCAGATACAGGCCAAATAAGACAATGAACCCCCCAAAATTCAAAGTGCTCCTATCAAGTTTTCATTTTCCAGACTCAGTTTCAGGGAGAGACTTCTCAGAGAATCGGCTTTAAAAAGATGTGTATGTTTTTAACTATCTTTATGTGGACGAAGTAGAATACTACCTAACAATAAGAGTTAATATTCAGTGAGCACTTAGCATGTTAGCACTTTACACGTATTCCCTCATTTTAATTCTCACAACTATACGAATTAAGTACCAGTGTTATCTCCCTTCTATAGATGAAAGGACCAAAGAACAGAAGGATTAAGAAACTTCCCACACAACTACACACATGGTAGACCCAGGACTTGAACCCAGGCTGTAGGACCCAAAGATCTCATTTTTTTTACCACTACTCGGTAATATTAAAATTCTGATTTTTTTCCAAGAGTACTCTAAGATAAAATTAAGTAATATCCAAACATTGTTTAAGTCCAACATTTTGACATAATAATTTGAGAAATAGAGTATAATCACAGGAGACAATATCTGTATATTTTTGTTTCTAATATAACTTGGTTATGTTATGAGTGTAACAATTATAGAGGTTAGTGAGGCTCAAGATATATGAATCAGTAAATAGAAAGAAGCTGCACACTGAAGTTGTACAGTGTATAACTGAAAATCCTTCTATGCTTGAACAAGATATTTAATTTCTCTGAATGTCAGATGACTTAACTGTAACATGGGATAATAACAGTACCTACCTCAGATGATTCTTATGAGAATTAAATAAGATAAGATATATAAAAGTAGCTCAGAGCCTAGAACAAAAAAGCTCATATTAAATGCTCAGAAGTGTTAATGAGTGAAGGTGATGAATTCTAAGATAATCCACACCCACAACTGTAAAAAGAGGAAAACGTATTGTTTTTATAATTATATATAACCAGACTTAAAAAAATAATCCTCCCATACTTTTCCATTATTACATCTTTTGTCTCTATTCAGCATTCTTCTGGTAAATTTCCATATTCTTTCCAAAATTGTTCCATCCATTAATAACAATATTTCTAGTTAGGATGTTATAGACTCCCACTTTCAACCTCTAACTACCTCAACGGTATTTTATTATTAATCTTAGTGATTAAGCAGAATTTCAGGAATTCCACAGAATTAAACAGGGTATAGCTGGTATAACTTGTTATTGAATGGAATAGTTTGTAATTCAAAAGATAAGATTAACTGGAATCAGATTTTAAATTATAAGCACAGTTAAATTTCAAGTTAATTGTGTAATGTGCACATACACTTGGAAGAGAAGCCTTCTTATCTGAGTAGGTGGGTAAAGCTAGATTGTGTTTTTAGTTTTGCAATGACTGAGGACCAAGGGGTTGACTTTAAAAAAAAAAAAAAAAAGAGGGATCCAGTTCAAGCAACAAATAAAAGGATAAATCTTTAGGGAAGACACAAAGGGTTCTCAGCCAGTTGGCTAAGATCAAGCATAGAATATTACTCTAATTAGAATTGGAATTTCAGAGAAAGATAATTATCTCTAAGCTGTGACTGTATAATTTCACCTAGTTCACACACTTGGCACATAGGAGGATCTGAACTCAGTCTAACTCCAGAGTTCTGAAACACTGTGCTAATACGAAAGTACATGGATACTTACCTTAAAAATCAGTGTTTTCCTACCTGAAGATTAATTTATAATCTATTATAGCAAATATATTCTAACATGATAAATGGGATGGTCATCTATTTGAACACTTACACCTTTAGATTAACCGTAAAATACAATTTCTTACATAAGGAAGTTGCTTTTCAATTTCCCACAGCACTGAAATACATAATTTACAATGCTTATAAATATATAAATGGTGCTTATTATTCTGGAGCACTGAGGGAAGGAAAAGTCTGTTTCCCTCATTGGCTCAGGGGCAGCCATTAAAATAAAAAATGATTGTTTCCAAGATTGTTCACTTTTCCTGCTGACATTAGTGAAGCTCGGGCCCCAAGCAGGAAGTACACCAGAGCCATTTGCGCTGCTTCTTTCAGGAGCACACCGGATGCCAAATGGAAAAGGACCGAATCATTAGGGAAAATATTTTATTTCCAAATTTCTAAAATGGTATTAAAAACAATAAGGGGAAAATGCAAGTTACAAAGTAGCATAATGGCACACCAGTCACAATTCCCTAACAAGCCCTGTCAGTAGTAGGTGCTCAGTGCTGAACCACTGAAATGAACTGATGGTTCAATTATTTGATTTTAAACAAGGACAGGTATGCCAGATACACCGGAATAAAAACTGACCACACCCCCAAACCGACCACACCCATATAAGATCATTGCCTGCCATTTTTTCCATATGGCAGTTTTTAACATATTTCTTCCATACACATAAGTATGCTGAGTAGGGGAATAGTTATTATTTTTACCTTTCTTTTGTGATGGGTTGTAGAAGCATCCATCTCTTCCTCCCCTATATTATCAATTTGTGAAGTTGGACTACAGTTCATCCTCTCCTCTTCTTGCCTCTGAAGTCTGTCTGCTACTGCCTGAATAGCTTCTGTCCATTCTTCCCTATAAAATTATAACAGGTAAAATTTCTTATTAACAAAGGATGGTAAATAATTCAAATATTTCCTTTTTTATAAAGTGTGAAATGTACACAAAGAAAGTCTATACCAGGATAACAGATAACACACACACACACACACACACACACACACACACACACTCACAAACGTATTCTCTCACCCTTACTCCAAGGTGAAATTAATCCCAAACGCATTTTACATTACAGCCCTAAAGTTTGCCATAGTATTTATTTGGAGGTATGTTAAATGAGAAAAAGAAGAAAAGAATTATAAGAAAGTTCAGTTAAAACCCTTTAGAAGTGCAGTTAAGTGTCTGTACACATCTTATCTATAAAGTAAATTGACCCCCAAGAGTTTGCTGCATTTTTTAAATGTTTGTTCAGCCATTTTAAGTCCATCATTGACATACTCAAGATCTTTACTGTGGTCCAACGGAAGTTCTATTATAAGAAAAGGTTTTCAAGGCCCAAATCTTTCACTGTTCCCAGATCACAGGTAAGTTTCATTTTATAAAAAAATGATAGGCAAAAATTGTAGCTTAAATAAGTCTCTTGAGCACCAGTATAAAGCTTTTAGTTTTTGATAGTTGTCCCATCAGATCAAGGATCATTTATTTCCACATAAATTTTAAAATCATCCTGTTAATTTCTTAAAGTCTATTAGAAATTTAAATGAAATTGCATTAAATCTGTAGATCAATTTGGGAGGAATTGCCAAAGTAACAAATTAAGTCCTCCAATCCATGAACATGGCATAGCTCTCCATTTATATAGGTCTTTAATATCCCAATGCAATGTTTTGTAATTTTTGTGAAAAAGTCTTGCACATCTTTAATTGAATTTATTTCTAAGTATTCTTTTATGATATTGTGGAGGGATTTATTTTTTATTTCATTTTCAAACTTTTCTTGCTAGTATTAGGAAATACAGTTTCTTACTGTTTGTTGACCTTGTATCCTGCAGCCTTACTAAATTCATTTCTTAGTTCTAGCAGCTTTTATTTTTCTGGATTTTCTACACATGTAACCACTTTTTTGTACAAATAAGGGCAGATTTACTTCTTCCTTTCTGTTTGCTTTTTATTTCTTTTCTTGACTTATAATACCATCACTACAATGTTAAATAAAAGTGGTGAGAAGAGACATTCTTACTTTGTTCCAGAACTTACAGAGAAAGCATTCAGCCTTCTACCTTTAAGTATTACGTAAGCTGTAGCATTTTTTGTAGATACCCTTATTTAAGTTGAGGCAGTTCCCTTCTCTTTCTAGTCAACAGTGTTTTTGTTATAAAAGGGTGCTGAATTTTGTCAAATATTTTTTCTGCATCTGTTGAAATGATCATGTAGTTTTTCTCCTTTATCCTATTAGTATAGTGAATTTAGCTGAATGATTTTCAGATGTTAATGCAACTGAATTCTTGGGATAAACTCCATCTGGTCATGATGTACTACCTTGCTACATATTTTTAAAATTCTATTTGTCGAAATTTTGCATCTATGTTCATAAGTATAGTTTTATCTTCTTATGATAGCTTTGCCTAGACTTTGGAATGAGGGTGACAGTGGCTTTAGAAAATGAGTTAGGCAGTGTTCTCTCCTCCATTATTTTCTGAAATAGATTGTGTAGAATTGGTAATATTTCTTTATATATTTAATAGAATACACCAATGAAGCCATCTGCACTTGGAGTTTTCCTTGAGTAAAAGTGTTTTAATTTCTAACTCCATTCTGTTCATTGATGCTGGGCTGCTTAAGTTGTCTGTTTGCTTGGAGTAGTATTGGTAAATTGTGTCTTCTCTATTTTGTTTTTTTCTTAACAGTCTTCCAAGGTGTTTTCAATTCTATTAATTTTGTTTCAAAGAACTAGCTTTGGTTTATTGATTATTCTCTATTATTTTTCTGCTTTCTACTTCACTGATTTCTGATCTCTATAGTTTCCTTATTTCTGTTTGTCTTGGGTTTAATTTTACTCCACTTTTTCAGTTTCTTAAGACAGAAGGATAGATTATTGACTTGAAAAGTTCCTCCTTTTCAAATATAGGCATTTTATATATTTCCTTCCAAGCACTCATGTAGCTACATCCCACAAATTTTGATATGCCTCATTTTCATTATCATAATTTTTTAAATCACTGTCTGACAACTCCATCATTTGGGGCTTACAAATCTGATTCTGTTGTCTGTTTTGTTTCTGTGGTTTTAGCCACATTGTCTTGTATCTTTGTGTACTTGTTTATTTTTTGATGCGTCTTGAACAATGTACATGAAAAAGCAAAGAAATAGTTTGGGGCTTAGGAAGATATAATCTTCCATTAGAGATTATTTATATTTGTTTTTAAGAGGCTCCTAGGATCCTAGCAAAAGTGGATCATGTTAACCAAATTTAAGGTCTGAAATAATTTATAGCTGGTTTTCAATTCTTAACAGGTAAGTCTATATTTGTTCACCCTCTCTTCTAGGGTATACTCCCTTAGAGTACCAGACTAAGCTATCATGATTTACCACGCATTCTCTTCCGCAGGCCCTGGATTCCAGAATGTGACTCTCAGCTCTGACAGTTACTCTAATTCTCAACATCTCAGACACAGCTTCTAAAATCGGTAGGCACCTTTAGTGAAAGACTGGGCTCATCTCTCTGGGTTTTTTTTTTTCCATATGCTTTCAGCACCATAACTCTTCATACCCTTATTGGCTCTTGGCAGCCTTTCTCTTTAAACATTTCATCCTGTTTTTCTAGTAGTTCTTAGGTGGACCTAAATGACCTAACTCACCATAATTGAACTACACAGGCATATACAGTTGACTCTTGAACAATGCGGGGGTTGGGGTGCCAATGCCCTGCATAGTTGAAAATCTGCATATAACTTTTGACTCACCCCCAAATTAACTACTAATATCCTACTGTTGACCAGAAGCCTTACTGATAACATAGTCAATTAACATGTATCTTGTATGTTATATGTGTTATATACTGTATTCTTACAATAAAGTAAGCTAGAGGAAAGAAAATGTTAAGAAAATTGTAAGGAAGAGAAAATACATTTACAGCATATATTGAAAAAAATGTGCAGTTCAAACATGTGCTGTTCAAGGTTCAACTGTATAGGCTGTGTAGTTAAATTATGGTGAATCCAGTAAAAAGTATTGTTAAAATGTATTGGGCCCAAGTGTCTCACTAATTGAAAGAGGATTTCCACTCTTCCAATTCTTAAGTAATGCTGGAAAATGTAGTCAGTTTGGAAAACAGAACGGATACCACTATGAAGCAAATAAATTCATTTTTCAAACATATATACCACTAATATAAAAACTTAATTTTCACAAGCTGATCATTTATTTGAAAACAAACATTTAATTAAAAGGTCTAATGTGTATGCTACTAAAGCACAAACAAGCCATGGAGTAGTAAGAACTCACAGTGGCAGGGGAAAGCTTGATATTGTGAGTAAATTTAATTAAGTTTTATAGGTAAAGCGAGAACAGCAATGCACTAAGCACAGTGCTGTTCTAACAAAAACAATAGTAAGTTTGGGAAGGTGACCAAAGAAGGAGGTGATTTGTGAATGGAGATGTACAAGGTGAACTGATACTTAATAGCAAGAGGAAGAGATAAGCAAGGGAAGGTATTCCTGGCGTAGGGGTGAAAGAGCCAAAAAGAGCCCTAGGTGATGTGAGAGCCCACCACAGAATTAGTACTTGGGAGACGATAAGCAGCTCAGCACAGTGGTAACATAAGGGGAGTGCGTGTGCAGACACACGTAGGTGTGAGTGTGACGGGGCCATGGGAGTGACAAGGCAGGTGACCAGCTGTAAGAAAGGAAAACACCTGGGCCTGTAATGTGGATATTCCTGCATGACATAATACAGTACACATAAAAATCACATTTAAGAATGAATTATTTGAAATAGTGCATTCATTACATCAGAGAAAAAACAAATACATTTGCTATCACAAAAATTATGAAATACTGCTGAAAAACAGAAAAATAATAGATAAAACGATCAGAAAGGAAGAGGCAAAATTGTTATCTGTAGATGTCATGCCTGCAAAAGAATAAATGTTTTTAGTTACATAATAAACAGAGACCAACAGCATTCCTTCTAAATACAAGAAATATAAGAAAAATAATGAAAAACATTCTGATCACAACAGCAATAAAAATATGAAATAGCTAAAAATAACCTTACTATTAACTTTTTTAAATAGAGAGAAAAAAAAATCTACTGGCGGAATTAACTAAGTATAAACAGCATGTAATATAGTTGAATGCTAAATATTATAAAAGTATCAATGTTTTCTAAATTAATTTATAATTTTAAGGTAGTTCACTCAAAATACTAACAGGAATTTTGCTTAGATCTTAAAAATAAAACCTAAAGTTCACCTAAAATAATGCCCTAGAGATATCAGCAAGATGCAGAATAGGAAGCCCCAGATTCTCCTTTCACCCATGTAAACACCAACTCAAATCTACACCAACACATGGATTAATTCCCATTGTGAGAAATCCAAAAATCAGGTAAGAGGCTCCTGTATCCCAGGTGAGGACAAAACCAGCTGCATCAGAGCCGGTAGGAGTTTGTGGCACTCAATTACTCCAGTCCCTCCCCTGGCTCCGCATGGCAAAGATAGAAAGAAATTCCCAGCTCCCCACTGGGGAGGGAAAGAGAAGACTGGGCCACACATCCAATGTTCTGACTTGTCTGGGAGGCTGCCTGAGAGACTGGCCTCTGTCTTGCCTTAATCAAAGCATGGATAGTAAAGGACAAATTAGAGATACTGAGAACAAAGGAGACAGTTTGGATTAGCACATACTCACTCATCACAGCCCCTCTTCCCAGCTAAGCACAGAACTAGTAGGAGAAAACCTATAACTCGCAGCTTCTCCCTGGGGAGGGAAAGAGCTGGAGCATGTGTGCAGTGTTCTAGCAATTCAAGAGGGAGCCCAAAGAACTAGTTTTTCCCTCGCCCACCTCGAAGTGCTGACAAGACCTGGTATACTATAGATGCCTGAGGGCTACTGACAAGAAAACAGAGTTGGGTGACTTGCTGCTGCTCCTGAGGACGTAAGTACGAAGGATGGTAAAGCTGAGCAGCCTTTCTCCCCGGGGGGGGGGGGGGGGGGGGGGGAGGGAGGCGTGGAAGAGAAGAGTGTGTGTCCAATATTCTGGACTTTCAGGGACTGAAATACTGTTAATAGTGGAATGTAAATCATTTTTAATTCTGATTTCTGTCTCATGAGACTCAGAACGCTGATGGGACACGTCATAAGCTAGAAGCCTAGGGGGTACTGAGAACAAAAGAAACCTAAGGGGCTCAAAGTAGCTCTTGAGAATCTGCAGTACCATGAACAGGCACTAGAGAGAACAAGGGATTGCACACCTAAAAACAAACAAATAAAAAACCCTGCAAGTCCCTGTAATTGGAGATTTATAGGCATAGATCCAGAAGAAACAGAGAAACATGGCCCAATCCAAAGAACAAAAATATCTCTACAAACTAACTCTAAAGACAGGTATGTCAATCATCTGACAAAGAATTAAAAATAGCCATCGGAGAGATATTCAATAACCTCAGTACAATGAAACACGAACAAAATGAGAATATCAACAAAGACAGAGAGAAAAAATATATACATTTTTTTGTTGTTTTTTGGAGCTTAAAACCACAATAACTGAATTAAAAAAATTAACTAGACAGGTTCAACAACAGTCTTGATCAACTAAAAGAAAGAATCAGCAAACTCAAAAACATGTCACTTGAAATTATCCAGGTAAAGTGGCAAAAAGGAAAAAGAATGAAAATGAATTCTAAAAAGCCTAAGGAATGTATGGGATACCATCAAATGGACCATTACACATTATTGGAGTCCCAGAAGGAGAAGAGAGGGAGAAAGGGGCAGAAAGCTTATTTGAAAAAATAATGGCAAAAAAGTTCCCAAATCTGGGGAAGAGAATAAACATCCAGATTCAACTAGGATGAATCAAAAGAAGTCTACACTGAGACACATTATAATCACATTGTCAAAAGCTAAACACAAAGAGGGCATTTTGAAAGCAGCAAGATTAAAGCAACTCCTCACCTACAAGGGAGGCCCCATAAAACTCTCTAAGTGGATTTCCCAGTAGAAATCTTGCAGGCTAAATAGGAGTGGGATGATATATTGAAAATGTTAAAAGACAAAAACTGCCAACCAAGGATACAATATCTGGCAAAACTATCCTTCAAAAGTAAAGGAGAAATAAAGACTTTCTCAGGTAAACAAAAGTTGAAGAAATTCATTACCATTAAACCTGCCTTACAAAAAAGGCTAAAGGGAGTCTTGCAAGTCGAAACAAAAGGACAGAAATGCTAAAAGATATAAATGTATAAAGCTTACTGGTAAAGGTAAATGTATAGACCAAATACGGAATAATGCAATACTGTTAACAGTGGAATGTAAATCACTTTTAATTCTGGTATAGAAGATAAAAGAAGTATTAATAAACTATAAATATAAAAATGGTAATGGGTACTCAATATAAAAAGATAATTTGTGGCATCAAGAACATAAAGCACGGGGGTTGAAATAAAAGAGTAGCATTTTGTGTGCAGCTGAAGTTGTTATCAGCTTAAAATAGATTGTTTTAACTTAAAGATGTTTTATAAAAGCCCCAACATAACCACAAAGAAAATAACTATGAAAGACACACAAAAGAAAATGAGAAAGAAATCAAAGCACATTACTACCAAAAAAAAAAAAAAAAAAATCAATGAAACACTAAGGAACACAGCAAAAGAGAAAAAGAAGCACAATAAAGAAATAAGATAGACAGAAAACAATGAACAAAAAGGCAATAGCGCTTCCCTACCAGTAATTATTTTAAACATAAATGGATTAAACTCAATAAGAAGACAGAGTATCTAAGTCTAAGTAGATTTTAAAAAGATCCAATGATATGCTGTCGAAAGAGACTCATTTTAGATTTTAGGGCACACATAGTTCAAGTACAAAGATGGAAAAAGATATTCCATGAAAATGGTGAACAAAATAAAGCAGCAGAAGTGGCCACACTTATACCAGACAAAACAGACTTTAGATCAAAAACTGTCAGTGATAAAAGGGTCAATTCATCAGGAAGATATAACAATTATAAATATCTAAGCACTGAACATCATAGCACTCAAATATATGAAACAAACACTGACAGAACTGAAGAGAGAAATGACAGCAACACAATATGAGATTTCAAAATGCTACTTTTAATAATGCATAGAATATCCAGACATAAAATCAGTAAGGAAACAGAGGACTTAAACAATGTTTTATAAATCAAATGAACCTATCAGACATATACAGATCATTCCACCCAACAGCAGCAGAACCGACACTCTTCTTAAGTGCATAAGGAACATTCTCCAGGAGACATCACCCGTTTGGTCATAAAACAAGTCTTAACAAATTTGAGAAGAATGAATGATACCAACTATCTTTTCCAACCACAATGGAATGAAACTAGAATTCAATAGAAGGAAAACTGGAAAAAGCCACAAATATGCAGAAATTAAAACACTCTTGAACAACCAATTGATCCAAGAAGAAAGCAAGTGAGAAATTTAAAAAAAAAAAAAAAAATACCTTGAGCCAAATGAAAACAAATATACAACACACCAACATTGATGGCGTATAGCTAAAACATACTCAGTGGGAAGTTTATAGTAGTAAATGCCAACGTTAAAAAAAGGAAAGATCCTAAACATACAACCTAACTTTATACCTCAAGGGACTAGAAAAAGAATAAGTAACTAAGCTCACAGTTAGCAGAAAGAAGGAAATAATGAAGATTAGAGCAGAAACACCCAAAATACAAAATAGAAAAATATAGAAAAAAAATCAATAAAACTAACACTTGATTTTTTTAAAAAGATCAACAAAATTGCCAAACCTTTAGCTAGAATAATTAAGAAAAAAGGGAGAAAACTCAAATAAAATCAGAAGTGAAAGTGGAAACCTTACAACTGATGCCACAGAAATAAAAAGGATTATAAAAGACTAGTATGACAAGCATACGCCAATAAACTGGATAACCTGGAATAAATGGATAAATTCCTAGAAACATAAAACATACCAAGACTGAATTAAGAAAAAGTAGAAAGCTTGAAAAAACAATAATAAATAAGGAGATTAAATCAGCAGTCTAAAACCTTCCAACAAAGAAAACCCCAGTAACAGATGGCTTCATTGGCAAATTCTATCAAACATTTAAAGAAGAATTAATACCAATACTTCTTAAACTCTTCCAAAAATAGAAGAGGGAAAAACATCCAAACTTATTTTATAAGGCCAGCATCACCCTGAAATGCCATAACCCTAGAATTTTACTCAAAGCCAGAAAAGATACCACAAGAATAGAAAACTACAGGCCAATATCCCTGATGCAAAAACCCTCAACAAAATACTAGTAAACTGAATCCAAGAGCACATAAAGTATCATACACCATGATCAAGTAGGATTTATCCCCAGGGTGCAAGGATGGTTCAACATATGCAAATCAATCAATGTGATATGCCACATTAACAGGATGAAGGATAAAAAATTACATGATCATCTCAATAGATGCAGAAAAAGCATGTAACAAAACTCAATGCTCTTGAACAATAAAAACACGCAACAAACTAGGAATAGAAAGAAATTACCTGAACACAATAAAGTCTATATACATAAAAAGCCCACAGCTCATATCATACTCAGTGGTGAAAAACTGAAAGCTTTCCTCTAATAGCAGACCACCCAAAGATGCCCACTCTTTTCATTTCTATTCAACATAGTACTTAAAGTCATAGAGTAACTGGTCAAGAAAAAAGAAATAAAAGGCATGCTAATCAGACAGAAAGAAGTAAAATTATCTCTGCAGATGACAAGATCTTATGAGTAGAAAACCCCAAAAGTTCCACAAAAAGACTGTTAAAACTTATAAACAAATTTAGCAAAGTTGCAGAACACAAAATTAACATACATTTCAGGTTTATTTCCATACACTGACAATGAACATCCAAAAAAGAAAATTAAATAAACAATCTCATTTACAATAGCATCAAAAAGAAAGAATAAAATACTTAGAAATAAACTTAACCAAGGAGCCAATGGAGGCAAAAGACTTGTAGACTGAAAACCACAAAATACTGATAAACAGAAATGAAAGCAAGAAATAGAAAAACATCCTGTGTTCACAGATTAGAAGTCTTGATATTGCTGAAATGCCCATAATACCCAAAGTGATCTACAGATTCAGTGCAATCCCTGTCAAAATCCAATGACATTTTCCGCAGAAATAGAAAAATAATTCTAAAATTTATCTGGAGTCCAAATAGCAGAAAAAAAAAAAAAAAAGAAAAAAAAAATCAAGAGAAAGAAGAACAAAGTCGGACTTTGAAACATATTACAAAACTACAGTAATGTAAACAGTATGGTGATGGCATAGAGCCAGACATATGGACCAACGGAAAATAGAAAGCCAAGAAATAAACCCATGCACACATGGTCAAATGATCTTCAACAAGGGTGCTGAGACCACAAAATACAGAAAGGATTGCCTTTTCACTAAGTGGTGTTTGGAAAACTGGATATCCACATGCAACAGAATGAAACTGCATCTTTATCTTACATCATACCAAAGACTTGAACACAAAACCTGAAACTATAAACTCATTGAATAAAATACAGGGGTAAAGCTTAACATTGGTTTTGGCATTGGTTTCTTGGCAACAGAAGCAAAAATAGACAAGTGGGACCACGACAAACTAAAAAGCTTCTGCACAGCCAAGGAAACAATCAAGAGTGAAAACACAATCTATGGAATGAAAGAAAATGTATATCTGATAAGGAGTTAACACTGAAAATATGTAAGGAACTCCTACAACTCAATAGCAAAAAAACAAACAATCCAGTTTAAAAGTGGCCAAAAAACTTGAATAGATATTTCTCCAAAGAAGACATACAAATGATAAACAGATATATGAAAAAATGTAAGGTGAAACCACATGAGATACCACCTCACCTGTTAGGATGATCATGAAAAACAAACAAGAAACAGAAAATACCAAGTGTTGGTGAGAATGTAGAGAAATTGAAACTTCTGTGTACTGCTGTTGGAATGTAAATTGGTGCATCCACTATGGAAAACATACCAGAGGTTCTTCAAAAAATTAAAAATAAAACTACCATGGGCTCCAGCAATCCCACTTCTGGGCTCATATTTATCCAGAAAAAAAAAATGAAATCAGGATCTCGAAGAGATATCTGCATTCCCACACTCACTGCAGCATTATTCAAAACAGCCAAGATGTGGAAACAACTCAAATGTCCATTGACAAATGAACAGATAAAGAAAATATGGCATAAATATAGAATGGAATATTATTCAGTTTGAAAAAAGAAAACCAAAACTGATTGACTATTCAGAGAAGTAGTGGGATATTGCAGGGACAGCAAACTATTTTAAAGTCTTAAGATGTGGCTTAAGTCCAGCTTTGCAAACACAAATGGCAAAATGAATCATGTTTCATGGGGTGTTATGAATCTATGAAGACTAATAGTTTCAAAGAATATATATTGACATGAGAAAAGTTCCATTCATTCAACAAGTCAACAACTAGTATGTCAGAACCTGAACTGTGTGTTAAAGATGAAATAATCAGCAAGGAAGACATCATCCTTGCCAGGCAAGAATCTATAGTTTAGTGAACAAGGAAAATTAAGATTATAGTAGTGATATACCTGATATAAAAGATACAAGAAGACAGCTAAATATATGGCAGGGGGGCCTACCGTAGTCTACAAGAGTCAGAGAAGGTCTGGAGGAAATATGACATTTTAAGGTCAGATCTGAAATATACATAGGAATTAGCCCAAATGGGTTAAGGTATAAGCAAACGGGGGACTCAGCATACAGAAAAGCCCAGGGAAGATGGGGTGCGTGGGGAAGACACCTAGAATTCAATGTATATTAATTACCCAAATACATCTCACAGAATAAGATTGGAAGTGCATAAAAGAAAATACCAGTCCTGAACTCTGGTTATGGAATTAGAATTATGAGTAATTTCTAGTTCTTTTCTGTTTTTCTTTCTTTTTTCCCCCTAAAGTAATCATACATTACCATTTACTGTTTATTGATCAAAAAAGTACTTTGTAAAAAACACTTTACTATTTACTAGGTTTTTGGAAGAGTTTGTTTTTGTTGGTTTCTTTTTAATCTTACACAAGTTTCTTAAGACCTAATTTATTCACTTGGAAAATAAGGCTAATAATATTTAACTTCACCAAGTTGCTGATTTGGATCAAATATGATAACATATGTGCAGGAAAATGATTTTATGGCTGTGGTTGCTGGACCTAACTGTATCAGAGCTACCACATAAAAGGGTATTAAACAGAATTTGGGGGTGGGGAGGGTTGTAGAAATTGGTAGTTGATCAGGAGGGTGAAAATGTGGTGCTGGTGAAGCAGGTGAGCGGGTTAGGAATACGCGGTCACTCCATCTTTAGTGCCAATCAGTCCTGGTATTTTTTTTCTAATTGAGCTTGGACCCAATCTCAGCACCCTTCTCAATAATATCCAGGCAGCCACTAGCATAGTGGTATGCTACCTAAAATCTTTTGCTATCTCTGCCCTTGGAATTCCAAACATGAACACAATCAATCCACAATTCTTTTTTAAAAGGTAGTTTGGTTATAAAAATGTGTTCTTTAATTCGTAGTTTAACTTTTTAATGTTCTGTTTTCTCTTAAGTGTATCTTACAGAACTTCTAGAGGTTTTGATTGCGAAGTTTGCAAGCCTCTGTTACTCATTTATTATACCAGAGAAATAATTAAGGGACTACAGCATTTTACAAATATATTTACATATATTTACAAATGGTGACGTCAGGTACACACCCATCTTTAGACTATTGTTGCTTTTTCACAAAATGGGGGGAAAAAATGAGTTTCTTACCTTTCCTCTGGAGTATCTACATGAAATGTCCTCTCTATGACAGTGGTCCACTGGAGACATCTGATAATAAATGTGTTTGGCTTTGGTCGTTCTGTTTTCATTAACTGGCATTCTAGAAAGAAAATAAAATGTCTCTTTGAATATACTTACACTTACACCAAGAAATAAACAGTTGAAAACAATAGAGTTCTATCCTAACCAAAACCATTGCGACCTCACAGCCTTCGACGGCTCTCCCATCCAGGCTGTCACACTCAGACCTCCGTACTCCTTTCCAATCCGTCACCCATTCTAGCCAAGTGCCCTACGAACCAGCCAAACTGGACTACATAACCTTCCCCAAATACACCTTGTTGCTCTTTCCTATAGCAATACCTTTGCTGCAGCTGTTCTTGCTATCTGGAATGCTTTCCATTTATTTTACTCCTATCCAAACGCAATCACCAACAGTCAAAAGAATACCTGTTCTTTAAGGTCCAGGTCAAATCCTACTCCTTCCACGAAGCCTTTTATAACAACCTGGTTCTACGCTGACCATTCCTGCCCGCCCCCACCGCCATATTCTCATAACTTATTATTGTATCCCTCATTTTTCACTGCGAAGTGACAAATAGACTATCTTATATTATTTATCACTTTAGGAAGGTGTCCTTATCTCTACCTGGATTATGAGCCCTTTGACAATACATGCCACCTATAACTCTTAGTAATCGCAGCCCCTAGAGCCAGTCAGCCAGAAAGTAATAAATGCTGCCAGGGAACATCTAGGGAGATTTCAAAGAAAAGGACCAAAACACAATAGTCTAGTGGCGAAAAGTATGGATTCTAACACCAGTGTGTCTGGCTGAATTCACTGTGTTTTTTCCCTACCATTACCAATGCAATCATGTAAGTTAATTAACCCCTCTGGTCTTCAAGTATTCAATGAGAAACAATAAGAGTATCTACACCAAAAAAATTGGTGTGAGGATTAATAAATCAGTATAACATTTAGCATAGGGTGTGACACATAATAAGTTTTAAATGTTAGCTATTAGCTATTATTATTAGGACTGGACTGAGCCAGACTTTATAAGGATACATGTTATTGGACCAGAGAAAGTAGAGTAGTGCTGTCTGCTGACACTGCTCTTTTGAAAGAAACTAATTTGCCTTTAGTTGAAAAGTTCAGCTGCTTTCTCGTTGCTTATCTGTTTTGTCCTAGCTCCATCATTGGCAACTAGCAACTACAATTTCTATGTGTTTATAGGACCAAGTCATTAACCACATTGAACTAATTCTTTATTGACATTTTACACTAAAAATGATCATTCACCCGAGGACCTCTGCTTAGGTTTCTTCTCTTTTCTAACAACTTTCATGGTTTCAGCCATCATCTCTCAGCTCAACAATATCAAAAGCCAAACCTCTTTCCCTCTTGGATTTCTATTTTATAACAGACATACCTAACTATACAGTGGCTATTTCTACCTCGTTGAATTACTGGTACCACACCTAAAACCAAATCCAGTAATCTTTTCCACTAAATCTGTTCCTCCTCCCGGTTTCCTAATGTTTCCATCATCCAGACTGAAAACATGGGAGATCTTCTTTTCTGATATTGTTAGTATTTGCCATTACCTGGCTTTTCCACTGATGCAAAATCTCCTTCAGACTCTCACTGCCCAATGCCTAAAACCAGACCTAATGTGATTGTCTCTGAAGCCCACTGTTCCTTGCGATTTACTTCTTTATAAAACTCCAGTCTTATAGGTGTCTAATATGTGTTCATTTGATGTCCCAGCTAGATAAGTTACTTCAAAGTTAGGAATTATGTGCATAATTCTTCCTCAGTGCACCTAAGCCAGTGACAGAACGGAAGGGTACAGAATAAATGTTTGATGATTGAACATCTCACCAACTGGCTTTTAATGTAAAGAACAGAGGACAGACACTTAAAAGAGGGGCGGGCCTGACAGGAATACTCAAGAATGAACTATGGAGTAGAGGGAAAGAGGAAAAACAGAAAAGAAAAGAAGGAATGTTCCATCTAAGGTTCACCTATTTGAGGTTATTTAAGGTCCCCATTGTGGTGGTATCAAGGTAAGTAAGAGAACAGACTTTAAAATTACAATACCAGACTCAATCCAGCCTGTCACACTCTCAGCTGTGTGACAGGCAAAACACTTTATATCTCTACACCCCCACGTTTCTCATCTTTAAAAGCACTATCAGAAAGTAAAGTCAAACATTAAATGAAGCATTTTCCAACACTATACCTAATGTGTAAATGCTATAATTTAAAGAACTTCCCAACCCTATCATTTTAAGAGCTATTTAAAATACTACATGAGATTCCAAGTGATTACCAATTACTGTAATTTAAAAAATGATAAAGGTTATTACTTTAATTACCATTCCCAAGCAGACCACTGAAATGGAACTGTTTAGAAAAAAATATTTATATTTTTATATAGGATGGCTTGGGAAAATATTAAAATAATAATATAAGTAGTTATGTACAACTTGGCTGCTTTGATTAAATTTGCTAAGTCTTCATGGACTCAACCACATGTACGAAATGACAGCTAAGGGCCGTGCACTCACTATACAAGCTTCTGGGCGCACTAAGAAATTCTACAAGCCCACAGCACATGCCAAACTCTATTATTATCATTCTCCACATGTAATTATAAAGTACTAGTTCTCTCATGGTATAAAGGTTTTCATCAGGTCCTCTAGCTCAACAAAAATGTTACATGTAATTATGAACAAGTAGTATAATGGACATAAACCCATATTTCATAGGTTTTGGTATGAAATACTCTACAAATGAATCCAATTTCTAAATACCCATTCGATTGAAACCGTACAAGAGAGAAGCCGCTACCAAAAGCTGGTTCAGGATATTCAAATGGTAGTTGGGTCAAAACCACGAGAAGAGAAGAGTCTCCCAACATGTCTCAGGTTCACCGCTACACATACACAAACGTAATTAAAGACCCGAGTCTGAATTCACAACAGCTGAAACTTCAAAATACCATGTTAAAACAAGTGAGCCAGTAAACATAAAAACATGGGTTCTCTTATGTTAGCTGGAATGTGGAACCATGAACACACCCCACAGCTCTTTGTAAAATGAAGAAAAATACGCCATGCAAGTTTTCGGAACATGGTTCATGTCGAAAAACTCTTCTTTTTAAAGGGGACTCCTGTTCGTAAAGGGGATGTCTTAAAGTGGATGGTGGTTAATAAATAGTCAATACTTTTTTTAGAAGAATATTTTCATTTTAGTTATATAAAGATTCCCAATTAAAGCTAGGCAAATTTAAAATTTAAAAACAAAAGTGGAACTTTCAGCTAGGGAGTCTAAAAAGCTATTGATCAAATGATAATCTGTGATTTCTGGAACCATTTAATACACATGAATAAATCAAGTGTCTTATATAAAATGCCCGTAACTAACTTTTATTATATCATAACCCATGAATAATTCTCAGTAATTTGTTACGCCAGTATTTAAGTTAGATAGTTATATTAGTTATATTAGTTAAACTCACATGACCAAGTTAAACTACAAGCTAAATTTCAAACACACTGTTTACTTTACACCATTCTGAACCATAGACAGCCAAATTCATTCAGAGCTATAATTTCTCTGTAAACCTAAGAGCCAATTAAAGGAACTACAGCATGCCCCATCTAAAACTATATACCAAAAAGAATTGTTCTGGATATCAAGTGTTTGGATTTTAAACGAGTAAATTTTATTTCAACCTCTTTACCTGTTTTAAGTACTAACTTCATTCTTTTAAAAATAAATCCTACTAACATTCAATGTGAAAAACAAAGGCATAATAATAGGTTTTATTTCTAATTAAATCACATAATGAAATAATGCTGTGAGTTATAACGCCCATAAAGAGAGTTTATTTTTAAGCCCCCAGTTATAATTATTATTGTGGATATTCTTTAAAAGGGGCAAAAGGCATTTTTTTTTCTTTTGTTTAAAGTTTTTACTATTCAGGAACAAAAAGGAATAGTGCCCAATTAAGCCTCAACACATCAACCTTGAAGAGAGTCATTCAATCCACTGAGAGGCAAATGTTGTAGGTGTGGCAGGTGCCTTGGGGACAGCAAGCCCAGGAGGATCCAGGCTGGTGGTACTAATGTTACTCATTTCATCTGAAGGACAAATCTAAGAGGTGTTATGGCATTATCCTCCATTTTATAAATGAGCTAACAGAGACTGAGACCAGTTAAATCACGTGCCCCAAAACACACAGCTTGTAAGTAAGTGTAGAAGATTGACTCCCAGGTCTATGTGAATTTAAATTCCATGATCTTTGGGAGAGAATATACGCTACAAAAATCGCCTTAAAAAAATCAGGAATCTTGTCTGTCGAAGTGATGGGACCGTGCATTCCCTCTTCTACAGCTTCCAGTATCTTCCCCATGCTTCTATGACACCTTTTCTCCTACAAAAACATCCGGGACAATTTTCACTGGACAACAATGTTTGAGGAGGCAGAGGGCCCGGATGTGTTTGCTCCTGGCCTGAACACAGCACAGGGATGGTTAGGGATGAGGATTGTCCCCTAGCAGGGTCCTGATCTGGCACCTTTTGCTTCTCTAAGCAGGCATGTGGGGGGAAGTGGTTTAGAATGAGGAGCAGAAGAGAAAGGAGAGGGAAGGAGGGCAGCAGCGCCTTGGGTCCTTTCACTTCTGGGTCGCACCCCCTGCAATACAAATAAAGCCAATGATAATGAAAGTTTCCAGTTACTAATGCTGGCAAAGTAATTCCCAAACCTGCATCGATCCAGCTCCATGTTTCTGGCTATTTGTGTCAGAACCATTTACCTATTACCCAGAATTAACATACCCTTCTCTATACAAGGAAACAGGAGAGAACACAAGTTCTTACATTTTATTTCGTAACACAAAATATTCTACAAATGACAAGAGTAAGACTGGGTTACTAAAGTTATATTTCACTCTAAAAGATGTTTTTTACTTTATGTTACACGTTTCAAATTTTGACTTAATTATCATAAACTTTGCCACAGGCTACGATTTGTGGATTTAAATTAAATTTGGTATCACGACATGTTAATGTGAACTTCTAACACACTTTCCTTTAATGAATATGGTCACCACACATACCACCATTTACCAAAAGTACATTTCAGAGCCAACCTTTTCCCCATCAGCATTTCTCCACCTTGTCTGTCCTTCAAATTAAATAAATAAACAACCACGCACCTGAAGAGTCTCCTAGCACAACTGTTCTGTACATACTCTCTGCATACTTCAAATTTCAATTAAAAATATACTGTGCTCACTGTGGGATAATTAGGATATAGACATAAATGAGGCATTTACTAACAGAGAAAGTTATGAGTCAAGCAACATGGACTGGACTCAAAATATATGATCAAGCAAGTTATTTTTGGTTTAGTTTTTGCCGTATAATAGCCACAGCCTTTTGGCCTTTTTTTTTGTGGTGGGAGGGAGGAAACAAACAAGCACGTAACATAAAATTTACCATGTTAACCATTTTTAAAATGTACATTTCTATGGCATTAAGTGCATTCACGTTGTTGTGTAGGCAAGTTGGTTTTTAAACGTATTTCTTCATTTATTCTCATTGTACAAATTCATATTCAAATCACCCACGCTTACTATAGAAATATTCATAAGTAGGTATAACTAAAATTAAAAAAACACAAATATATCCATTGCTAATGTTTTCATATAGATTTCAGCTCTTTTCTAAGCATTGTTTTAAAATGAGACTATAAGGAATCTATTACATAAGTGCTTTGCTCACTTAATAGGTTGTAAATATTTTTCATTTCATTAGACATACACATCATTGGATTTAATGGAACATGGAACTCCATTGTACTCATAAACCAGAGTAAGCAGTTCATTTATGATCATAATCCATGAAACACATAGAAGTGAATTATTCAGATATAAACAGGATGATATCTAACCACTTTCAACATAGCTTACTATTGAGTACTGTGTTGAAATCTGAAAAATAATCATGAGCACTATTTTTGCTTTAACTAAATAAGAAAAACTAATTTATAATTGAAGTATGATGAAACTGGAATTTGATAACAACTTTTAAACAATCCAACAAGAATGTATCTTAGACTGAAAATTTCCTGAGGGCAAGGTTCCTATTATTTGGTACTTAGTACTGTGCCTAGACAGAGCAGGTCTCAAATAAATAAGTAAACAGAATGAAAGAATATATGACTAACATTAGCCCAATCTAGTAACGAATTTGTGTCTTTGCTAACTAACACCACATTTTCAAAAACCGCTAAAAGATCATCTAGACCTAATAAAATAGGTTCAGACAAGGATCATCAATGGATACTAAAATCATCACGTAAATAACTGATGAAGAACTGACTACTGCATGGTGCCAATGTGTCAACCCACCGCTTACCTGCCAGCCACAAAGGGGGAACCTAACTTTATAATGGAGAGATCAAGCTTTCCCCACCTGAAACCAATGAACAATGACAGCATCACTAATAGATGGTCAACCAAATATGAAGTACCGCCCGACATGATGTGATATGAAGTACATAGTATCATCAAGGAAATAGTTTTGACAGAAATACTGAACATGAATTTAATGGAATCATTAGATCGAACTTCCGTTTTACAGGAAATACAGTGGTAGAGGAAAAAGTTAAACGGCACCTTGTAGAAACAGCCATCAGAGAATTCCAGAAGAGGGGGACTATCCATAGGACAAACAGCCTGGTCTCCTTAATAAGTGACTATAACCGAGATGGGGGAGGTGATACAGGATACAAAACTCTTCTAGACTAGAGAGGCTTAGAGACATACCCATCAAATGCAACGTTTGGTCCTTAATGTATCAGGTTTAAATATGCCAGTTGTAAAAGATGCTTTAGGCAACAACCAGGGAAATCTGAATATGAATTGCTATTAGATAATATTGAAGATTTTAAAAATTTATTAGGTGAGATAGCGGTACTGTGATTATGCTGGAAAATGTTCTCATTGTTCAGAAATTCATACTCAAGAATTTAGGGGTAAAAATGTCATATCATAATTTAAATATTTTAACAAAATGATGGTGCAAATATGGTAAATGCTTACTGGTAAGTCTAGGTAACGGATATATGAGGATTCAATAAGTTATTTTCTCTATTTATCTATATGTATGTCTGAAAATTTTCATGATAAAAAGTCAAAAACAGAAGCCCGCTGCAAAATAACACTAGATTCTTTCCTCCATGTATGTACCAAAATAAACTACAAAAGGCTTAAACGGTTGAATGTGGAAAAAACTTTTTAAAATATAAAATATATAGACAAATATCTAAAATAAAGACAGCTCTAGTTAAAGAAACTATCACAAGTTAAGTTCAGACTATTTCATTGGGCACTGAAGTTTAAAGGTGTCACAGCAAAATAATCAGTTTATTTTGTATCAACTCAAAGTTACAACTATTTGCATCAATTTCTGCTCATGTATTTACTACTTCATAGTCGCTTATCAATGACACCACGGTGAATAAACAGTAAACACACTGAGTGCTGCCTTCCCTCTCCCTAACTGCCAGTCACTCGAAACCATTATCTACAAGAATAGCATCTGCTACATAGTCCTTAACCAAACAAGCTATCCTGATTTTAAAAGGTTTCAACCACAACCATAAAGAAGTCTCTGGATCTTTATTATAGCACAAAACAGTTCATGATGGATTGCAAGTCAAATGAAGAACATATTTTGGAATAATCAGCTCATTCACCTTTAACAGAATAGGAAAAGAAAACAAAAAAACAAAAAACCTCATCTTAAATCTTCTGCCCATTTAGGTTAGTAGGGAAACTGCTTTCCATTACATTTTTCCCGAAATTTATTCTTTTTAAAATTACAACTAAGTCATTATTTTTTATTTTTGCATATTATCAGTTGCTTCGCCAGAACATAAAGATTTTATATGCATTGTTTCTCACTTAATCCTCCCAATGAAGCTCTAAAGTATTTTCATCATTTCTACTTTACAAATAAGAAAATAGAAGCTGTGTGATTTTTAAGTCACGTGTTCAAAATCATTAAGTCACTAAGATTGTAAAACTGAGTCTCTTGTCCAGGTTTTCTAGCTCTAAATTCTTGGCTCTTCTTAGTATGTCACATACTGTTTAAGGGATGGTGGCTGCTTACGAGAAAGAATAATAAAAGTATGCTTCTTTATAACAAGCTTTACATACTTCACTAGTTTTCTGCAATTAAATTGATATAAAGAGGTGGTATATAGAGTATTGAAATAGTTTTCCCCAAAGAAAATTGACCAAACTTGTTGTTTTGTATACATGCATTAGAAATAATTGCCATGGCTTGTGAGAATATTACATTCAAAAGCACCAGTGCCCTTTGATAATATGATAACAAGATAGGGAAAGTTCTAGGTGATAGATAAGTTATTAAGGAGTAATACCGTTTCAGGATTTCTTTACAGAAATTATATTTGAAAATATATCTTTCTGTTAAATATTAGATTATTGGTGCAAATCTGAGCACATTTGAAATTTTTATTGGTCAAAACATTAAAAATCTAACATTAATTAACATGTTACTACAGTTGCCTGGAGGTTGGTATCAGACTTGTTTACGCTTGTCAATCTAAGCCAACCTTGTTGATTCCTTAGTCATACTGAAACCATCTATAAGATAGTCATTAGCAGGAAAAAATGTAACTTCTGAAAGGCACAGATTTCCAAACAATCTATGAGGCAAGCAGTGAATCTGTAAACAATACAGGGTAACAAAAATATTTTAACAAAATGTCCTATTTCCAGAGGACGATTGTGAAGCTCTCAAAGGAAACAATGTATATGAAATAATGTTATAAAGAGAATATTGTAAGTTTATTTTTAATTACGTTCTAAGAGTATCCTATAGAGATAGGAACTTTGTGCTTTTGGAAGCAGTAACTTGCTGGTTGGATGATTCAATTATCATGAACTATTCTGGCATGTTTCAAATGTCTAAAAATGTAACCATAGTAATAGATTCTGAGTGCATGGGTTGGGGGTGAGGGAGAAAGACAATGACAAATTGGTCCAAAAGGACACTGAGACTTCATAGTTGGAAGACTATTGTGCTGACAATTAGTAACAGGAAGCAGAGCACAAAACAAATGAATGAAAAAAGCTGAACTTGCAATGAAAGACCTTATTATAGTGCAGAAACATTATTGTAATAAAGGGGCAATGTACTCGCCTCTATACAGCTTTCACACAGGCGCCCTACTCTCTTTTCTCTTTCCCTACATTTCATTTTTTCATTAGCATCTGCTTGATTATGTATTATTTCCAACCCAAAAGAATGCCTCTATATCTTCCCTAAATTCCAGAGCTGAAAGGTCTTTCCAAACCACTGTGGTCTTGGGCCTTATGTAACTCTACACAAAATATGCTTTTAAATTAACATGAAGCTATGGTGGGGGGAAATTGAAAGGTAGTGATTTAGTGTATAACTGCAGAGAGAGCAGCAAAACACGTGCCCCTCAAGCCCCATTTGTTAAAAATGCAATGATCATACAATTCATACTAAATATCCAGATGACTCTGTCTCTAAAAATTAGTGTTTCTCCTATGACTTCTGTGATTTAATTAGAACAGCAAAGCTGAAATCTTCATATCCCAGTGACTCCTCTGTAGTAAGCTTCAGTTTCCTTAAATAGAAATGTCCAGAAGCTCTGAATCATACTTTCATGTACTAGGTGAGAATGGCAAGATTTGATCCATGATACTGACATATAAACTAGCCTAGAGCCATCAAAAGCCCACACCTCTGAACTGCCCACACTAGAAAACTTCTTATCTCGAGAGCCTACGGCAACCAGAGACGCTTTAGGTAAGCAGTGGTGTGGAAAAAGCACTGGCCTTGAAACCCGAAAGCTGTGACTTTAGCCTCCAGTTCCATCCCTTAGTAGATTCATGATGACTGGCAAACTCCATGAGCCTAGTTTCCCAGCTGTAAGAGAGAGACTGTGTATCCTGCAAAATGCTATCAGCATTAGCAACATACATGTAAAGTACATAGCACACAGGTGCTCAACGGCGGTAATTATTATCATTAACTCTCAATACACTGAATGTTTCAAGAAATTATTAACTGCTGCTGATAGCAAGTCATTGACTTTTAGAAGAAAGGACTGTAGAAATCCCTCAGTCTAACTCCTTCATGTCACAGACGACAGAACTCTGAGTCCCAGGGTGGTTAAGTGACTGACCCAATATTAAATTTCTATCAAATAATCAGCCACCTGGATACCGTCTCTATGCTTGTCCCTCTGCTATTGCATAAGTACCACTGGTACATAGAATACAACTCTCGAGAACTGTGAGAGTCTGCTAGTAACCTACTATGTATAACACTTGGCATAACACAATGTTTCTGTAGGTGCTGACTAAACATTACTTGAAGAGAGCTGTCATCTCTGAACCCCATCTAGGACTAAATGCATTCAAGCCAAGTGTTAGACAGACCAGAGTCCAAATCACACTTCTGCCATATACTTGTTCTGAGACTCTGGTAAAGTTTCTTAATTTCTCTAGGTCTTAGTTTCATCACCTAGGTTTTTGGATCTTTTTTAAGGTAATATTTATTTCAGGATGTTCTTGTCATGACAGAATGTGATCATATAAATAAAGCACCTCGTATATAGTAGGCACTTAAAAAATGTCAATCGTCTTCCCTTACTTCCTTAAGTCCCTCTTAATTTCTTATGTATTAATTATAAAATGGAATTAAAGCACCAAATATGATAGGCATGTAACCAGTTTTTAATTTACAATTTTAAAAATTACACAATAATTTCTACTTTCCAGAAAATAAAAATGTAAGTTAAAAAATAAATACTAAGGGCCGGCCTGGTGGTTCAGGTGGTTGGAGTGCTGTGCTCCTAACCCCTAAGTTGCCAGTTCAATCCCCACATGGGCCAGTGAGCTGCGCCCTCTACAGCTAAGATTGTGAACAACAGCTCTCCCTGGAGCTGGGCTGCAGTGAGCGGCTGTGAGTGGCCAACCAATGACTAGACTAGCGACTGACTGTCTCAGCCGGGAGGAACGCAAGGCTCATAACACCAGCATGGGCCGGGAGCTGTGTCCTACACAACTAGACCAAGAAACAACAGCTTGAACCGGAGTGGGTTGAGGGGCGTGGAAGAAGAGGAATAAATAAATAAACAAACAAATAAATACTAAATAAATCAGGTAGACTTCGACATTCAACTTAATGAAAAATGAACTGTAAATTAATCAGGTCACAAATGAGTATAGTCAGAAAGGTGTGCAAACAGAATTACTTTCACCTTTCAGAGACAGAATGGTGTCATGGTGTGAAAAGCTGGGATCGGTAATAAGATAAAACAACAGTACAAGGACCCTCAGTATCAAAGGCTGGCTGGTGTTGGGTAATGTTATACAATCAGGGAATGTTTACCAGAAAAACTAAGAAGTATTGACCTTAGTAATTAACTTTATGTAAAAGTTACACGATAAACCGACCACGGCTTCTTATCACACACAGGCTGCAGGTGGAGAGGCCCCCACATCACCCACCCCCACTCACCCCCCATCCACACCACCCTCACCTCTCCTACATGAAAGTCATCGGACATTTTTAAATAAAAAGATACAGAGATATTGTACCCTTTTCTAAAAGAGTGTAAAGCCTTTTTAGCTAAAGAAAAAATAGTGCTTTACGATGGGATTTTAAAATGGAGTATTTATTTCTATCAGTAACATTATTTTGTATTCTACGGGGGGGAGAAGTGCACGGCACTGTCACTACCAAAACTCCACATACAATTCCAGGTTAGCTAACCAGGGACCTAGTGCCTAACTCTGACCCTGAGAAAACAAAGTATCTACATGATTACAGCAGTCTGCTAACTATTTCAATTGTCATATTTATTTGTATCATTTATCCTTCTTGCTCCTTTTATATTTTTCACTCTATACAGGGATGCAAGAAATAATACCCCCTGGAGCTTTCATTCACATGAGGATTCCATGCCCATTATAAGCAACAATAAGAGGTCCAGGTAAAGTTCAAATTAATGGTATCCCTGTTACCTGGAATGTACTTTAACTTTTGAAATCTTACTTTCTCTCCAAACAATCCCAACTTCCGATGAAGCTTTCCTTGATGACCCAGTCCTTAATGATACCTCCCTCTCCTCAACTCTGACTGAATATATTAATTATAAACTTACTTCAGAACTGAACCATAAAACATCTCAAAATACCAATTCCAAGGGTCTGTGGCAGATTTTTGCTACTAGATTATAAATTCTTCAAAGCCAAGGCCTACATCCTGTATCTGTGGATTAATACAACGAACCAGGCGTCAAGGCTAGCATCTGGTAGACATGGGCTGAAAATTCTGGCTCTACCACTTGCCAGGTTAGTGACCCAAAGCAAGTCACGTAACCTCGCTCAGTCTCTTCAAAAAGGAGAATAAGATACTTACCTCAGATGTTGTTGTGAAGATTAAATGACATAACATATGTCAAAGGGGCTCGCACATAGTAACACTCAAAGAAAGGTTGATTTCCTTCCTTATTTCCTTCTTTTTTCCCCTCACAACCTGGTACAACGTTGAGAACACAATAACCCCTCAATAAAAACTCTCTAATGTTCATTAGAACTTAGATTTACTAAAAAAATATGTTTAAATTTACTTGGGATAGCTCCTCTATGTTTCTACATTGTGTTACTTTAAATCATACGCACACGAGGTAGGACATTTCACATCAGAATAAATGTGTGCGGTGTTGTTTGGGATGATTAGAAAAGGAAGTGAAGGAAGGAGTCAGAGGTAAAAGTACTTAAGAATAATTCAGTGAAAATAACTACACAGATGGTGGTCTGTTACTTAAGTATCCTTGGATAAGTAATAGTTGACTGTTGACCTTAGCAGAAGTATAAGAGAGACGGGAGGAAGGGAAAAGCAGCAAATGAAGGGAGGGAGGAAGGTTGGTTCTGTTGGGATCTCTTTGACGTCCTCACGTCGCGTTTGTAAGCTATTGAAGCTGATCACTCCTTGCCTGCCTTCCCTAAGAACAATCCCACTGCATCCTCCATCTTACAAACAAGCAATCATCTAATGGAAGACCCACATTAATTTTAATATTTTTCCCAATGGATGGTAACCATTTCCATCCACTGGGGATGGTTTACCCAATGGAGGGATACTCTTAGAACAGTCAGAAACATATTTAAGGATTTTATTACTGTTGTTAAAAACCAAAAACCACCTCTAACTAAAAAGGGGTAATGACAGTCACACAGGCCTTCATCCACCGATGAAGCTGTGTCTTCCAAAGGCCAGGGCTGGAGGAACGTGGGCTGCACCCATTTCCTCGGAGGCCAAGCCCGTGGTGCTACCCTTTCAGCCGCAGTGAGGTCTTCGTTGGCCAGAGGCGGCTATGGTGTGGTTTAGGGGTCTGGCTCACATTACTGAGTTATAAGAAGGACCAGTCCCTACAGATCAAGTCCGTGGCATTAAGTGAAACAGGGATTTTCCTTCTCCCAAACCAAACCATAGCCACTGACCTCAACTGCAAAAGATTTTTGTATTATAAATAGGTTCTACTTAAAACGTATAATGGTCTTTAAAGAAAAATCCAATAAAGCACTTCCCTTCCCCACTGCAGTGTAATTCAGCTGGAGAGAGAAGAATGG
Source organism: Rhinolophus sinicus (assembly GCF_057876585.1). Lineage (NCBI taxonomy): Eukaryota > Metazoa > Chordata > Mammalia > Chiroptera > Rhinolophidae > Rhinolophus > Rhinolophus sinicus. The sequence continues at coordinate 52,530,807 of NC_142506.1, forward strand.
CTACCATTTAACTCAACTGAGCAAATAGTACTCACCATCTTCTATCTTACATTAATAATTTTATTTGCACAGCACGTTATAATACAATGTTTTCAACTATATCATCTCATTTAACCCTCACCATAAACTTGAGTAGATATTATTTACTTCATGTTTAAAGATGAGAAAAAAGATCAGAGAGGTTATGCAATTTGCCCAAGGTCACACAACTAATAAAGTAGCAGAACCAAAACTCAAACTCAGGGCTCCTGACTCCAGTGACCTTTCCAGCGACCTTTCAGTATACTAGAGCTTGTAATAAATGTTAAAGGGAATTTTTTAAATGAGTATACACAGCCATTGTGCTCCAGAAGTTTCTGTCTCTCCTTGATTCTGCGTAGGGCCCATACATGTTAATGTTCTGATGAATGAGGCTAAGAAGGCAAAGACTAACTAAACAGATTAGCTTCAGAGTAAATCAGGAAAGAAGGGTGAGGGATAATGAAAGATACGAGGGCAAATGTGGGTTCTAACAGGCATCTGAGGTCACCTATATTGTAGTAATGAAGGAAGTAAAATAGTGAGCTCATCTAATAGGAAACACAAATGACAAACATGTAGATTTATGTTTATAGAAAACAAGCAGATGATGAAACCTTTCAGAGGTGCAGAGGGCTGCTCTCCCACCAGGAGCCAGACGGGAGATTCTAGACTGCATTGTCATAGCCATTTAAATGGGATCGCTCTTTTTCTTTTTTGTGCATTTGTTGTATAATGTAGGAAAAAAGGGAAAAATAGAAATTTTGTGGAGATTATTTTCGTTGTCAAATTGGAGTGTGTTTGAACTATGTGACTAAATATGGCATTATCACTCTTTGTTAATTACTAAAAACAATCTCCTTTTAAAGTGATTTTCAAATAGGTTTTCTCCATTCCCCAATCTAAACGTGGTCTACAGGTTAAATTTTACAAATGCAAGAATATAGTAGTACCACCTATAAAAATGAGAGGTAGGAGGTAAATTTGATTAAATTTATAGTAATTTACTTTACGATGAATTTCATAAAGTAAGGCATCTATTTCTTACAATAAGATGCATCAGACATAACTTTCTGTTTGCCCAAAATCTGCTCATAATTATGGGGGGGGGGGAAGCCACCAAATCTTCAAATGATTAAGTATATAAAATGGTCTGAAAATCACTCAAAACAAAAATAGGGTTAGGAATTCTGTATGCAACTGAACCTAACAGGATGTAGCAATCTGTGTCAAAAAGAAAATGTGTGGGACATTAAGACGTAATAGAAGGGTGGCTGGATGGCTCAGTTGGTTAGAGCACGAGCTCTGAACAACAGGGTTACCAGTTCAATTCCTGCATGGGATGGTGGGCTGCGCCCCCTACAACTAAAGACTGAAAATAGCACTGGACTTGGAGCTGAGCTGTGCCCTCCAAAACTAGATTGAAGGACAACGACTTGGAGCTTATGGGCCCTGGAGAGACACACTGTTCCCCAATATTCCCCAAAAATATTTTTAAAAAAACACCTTATTTAAAAAAAAAAAGGAGTAATAGAAGAAAAAAGGAATACTGAAACCATATAGAGTATAAACATAATTATGATTTTGGCAAGTGTTTAATTGTTGATATATAATACATCAAAAAATAATAATTCTCATCTTCCTCTTGTGAAAAATGGAGAAAATCTGAGATGTTTTTCTGAGCAAGGAGATGGTATTTGCAAAGGAACTTTTTTTGGAAGATAAATCTACCCAATGCATTGCTTCCAAACACTCCAGAGAAGAGAACATTTGAAGGCAGAAGATCAATTAGGAGGCTACTGAAATAATCCAGGGGAAACTGAGGAAGAACCCAAGTAGGATGGTAGCAGTGAGACTGGAAAGTAAGGAAAACAAGACACTATGTTGTGGGACTCATGGGGAAAAGAGAAAGAGAACAATTTGTCTACAGATGTATGAGTATCCCTCCTATTGCGCACTATAACCAGACAGGTTTTTTGTTTTGTTTTGTTTTTTTAATCAAACACTGATTTGGACACCTCATGATCAAAAGCCTTCAGTGGTTTCCAATCGGTTTCCATTAAAAACATCCAACTGGTATTCAAGACCTTTTACAATCTGATTACAACTTACCTAATTTTTTTTTTTTTCTCCAACAAATTCTCTATCCATCTAGGATATTACCTTACTATTCATAAAACAAGCTACTCCTTAATTCCAGACTTCGGATGTTTGCTTATGTAGTTAACCTCACTGATAATGGCTTCCTTCTTCCCAAAACCGACATATCACCTCTCCTTCAGGGCTCCTGTTACCCTCATCTCATGAACAGCTAGTCACCCTAGCTTACCTTTACCTTTTCTCTCACCTTCTACAGCGTTCCTTCTTTATAAAGTTCATTTTGGCAACTCATCTCATTTCTCCTCCCATTGCTGTGTGTTTTATGTGAATGTCTTCCAGAGCCAATGACAAATTCCTACATACAAAAATTGTATCTAATACTCCGTTTAGTATCTAATGTGGTTCTAATGACCAATAAACCCTTTAAAAGTGAGCTATACTGATCTCCTAATCCTGGTATATTATACAGCATAGGGTTATTCTAGATTTAGAAGATTGCTCATTCTGGGTGGTAGTGTGTATTATTCAAGACTACGGCTCAAGTCACAGCTGTTCCTCTCTGCCCATGACCCGCCATAGTGGAAGCACTAGTAGGAATCAACAGGTTTTTCTACATATTTATAATCTCTGAGTCTAATATTTATTCATTCAGAGGTAAGGATGTTTTTGGTAGGGTTAAGCCCCGTAATTTCCTTATTTTTTTTCAAACAGAAGAAGAAAAATGGGTCAGTGAGTCAACACTTCATTTCACTTTTAAAATTGGCCTAAGAATGAACACCCACCTATTTTTTAAAAACGGGATTAAAGGCAGGTTTCAGAGAGGAAAAAGATATTGTCCGAGTGGGCCAATATTTGTAATAAGGAAGACGGTAGAATTCTAGGAGGAGCTCCTGGGAACAGAGCCTGGCATCGCCCCCTTCCCCTCAATGACAGAAGGAAGGGAAGAGAGCAAAAGTAGGTTGAGGCCCCAGACATATGCACGTTGATGTTAAGATTGTCCATTGAGGAACTGCTTCTACCTCTGAGTTCGACTGATAACTGTCGGTGTTGAAGACCCTGAATACTGGGCAAGCAAACTATTATGCTCCCAGTACCTTTGCAACAATGCTTGTGGGTATCCTGCATTATTTTCAGTCAAACTGTAATGTTTCCTGTGCAAAGATAATCTCCATCCATAATTAGCAGTTTACCAAACCACAAGTCTGATTAGAAATGTACGTTTCTTTAAAAACTATTTTTACTTACATTTCTACAGCACTATTATTTAGAAGGCACTTTACATGTAGTTCGTATTTGATCCATCTGAAGGATGAAGGTTATTATCCACATTTTATAGGGCTTGGAGAGTTTACATTCTGCATGCAAAGGGTATCTAGCAATTTAAGTGTTGGAACTCCCACCCAAAATCAAATCTCAAGGCTTAATCTAGGGAAAATATCACAAAACGTGGGTGGGGGAGGGGAATAACATGTTTAAACGACAGTAGAGAAATTTGAGTTTTAATCTTGATACTTAACTACCACTACCTAGTAGAGCAACCTTAAAAAAAAAATCGCTGAATTTCTAAGGGCTCCATTTTTCTCATCTCCAAATTGAAAAATATGGAAAACTAGATGTTTTCAGATATTCATTCAAAAACAGTTATTAAGCCCTAATATACAGGCACTAGGAGAAGTAAGATAAATAACACTAGGCTCTTTCCTCTAAAATAACTCACGATTAGTGGATGAGGCACACACGTGAACAAGATAACCCAGAAACAATGTGATAGCAACAAAAGGTAATTTAGCAAGGAGTGAGGCTGGGGATTTAACTATGAATTAAGTCTTAAAGAATGAAGAAGAAAAAAATTATCCAGGCAAACACAGAACAGAAGGACGTTCCAATCAGAGGGAACAGCATACACAAAGGCTCAGAGTAGAAAAGCAGCCCAGTTTGTACAGGAATTAGAAACAGTTCAGTCCTGCCCACGTAGAATTGCACAGAAGAGAGATGAAGCGAGAGTTGAAAGCAAAGGCCAGATCGAGGAGATTCTTTGTGATTTATTAAGGAAGCTGGACTTCATCCACTAGGCAATAAAGACCCAGGGCAGGGCTTTCACAGGATTACATACTTAAGATTTAATTTTAGAAAGATCACTTTGACAGTCATGTGAAGGAAGTATGAGAAGTGCTAGAAACTAGAAGCAGAGCCTCCAGTTAAGAATCTATGACGAGGGCTTGTGTTAGGGTAATTACAGGAAAAGACGTTAAATTCAATAAATAAGAAGCAAAATCAGCAGGACTAGAAATGAATTGGGACTGGGGTGAAGACGTGAAGATTTAAAAAAAAAAGTCATGGACTAGATCCAGATTTCTGCTCAAGACAGAACTGAGATACTGAATATAGGGGGAAAACTGACTCAGCTTAGGACACGTTGAGTCCAAAAACAACCTAAGTAGAGATATTCAGAAATTAGGTGAATTCAGTAACCTACTGCTCAGGAGAGAGGCCTGCCCTGAAGATATCCACGTGTGGGAGGGAGTAAGCTGCATGCAGGTAGTAACTGAAACCTTAGAAGTGAATGTGACCACGCAGGCAGAGGGTACAAAGTGAGAAGGGTCCTTGGCCAGAACCCAGGTAGACACCAAAATGCACACAACAGACACAGGAAGAAAACCGGGAGAGAGAGACATTCTAGAAGAAGAGATGAAATCGTCCCAAGGAGGAAGTGGTGGTCGATAGTATAACACGCAGCCCGGATGTAAGGCCAGAAAAAAGAACTGAAAAACGTCCACGAGGCTTAGCAATTAAGTGGTCACTGGAAAATATATTAAAAGTGATTTCAATTAAGTACAGTAAATAAGAGGGGAAGCTAGACAGCAGTAGGTTGAGTAGTAGAAACAATGAGAACAGACTGTCTTTTTGGATATTATAAATCAGAAAGGAAGGAATCTGAAATTTAATGAAGATTCAGAAGATCAATTCTAAGTCCCTTCAGTTCTCATACTTTATTTTTTTTTCATGTAAGTAAAAAGCCAATTTTGGTAAAATACCATTAAAACCCACATCGATTAATTTTAAGTAACATTTTTAATTATCAGGAAAAATGGGACTCACCGTAGCTATCAATGGAATATACGTATACATTAATATAACATTTCCCAAGATACCTTAGAAAGACCTTGTAAAACAGTCTCTTTTCTCATATACCCAAGGGGTCTGGACAATAGAGAAACAATTGGTGAAGTCACCCTCACTTGCTCCAACTATTCTTTCTTTTAATGTCTCATAAAAACATTTTGTCACCCTCTGCCCAGCATATCCTTCTCTATTTTAATTTGTTTAAGTCCTATTCACTCCTCAAGGGCCGCTCAATTTCCCCCTCACAGAATCACCGAATGTTAGAGACTTAAAAAGGGCCTTCCAAATTCATTGAATCCAAGTGTTTTCACTAATGCTGATGAAGGGAATAAAGACCAGAGAATTTCAGACAATGACCCGCCCAAGGTCATACTTAAGGCTTATGGCAAAGCTGAAATTTGCACCATTTCTTTAACCAGAGCCCATTTCACTACTCACTATGTCCTCGGGTCATTATTATTTATAAAATTTAAGATTGCAATAAATCAGGCTTTAAGAATAATCGGTTTGAAAGAATTTAGTTAGTGTAAGATCCATGTTAACACACTTCTGAAAATTAAGGAGCTGGTCTACAACTTTACTTGTTCACTTGGGTGACCTCCCCACAACTACTGGATTATACATATAAAGATTACAGATGTCGGCTAATACTTATTTTGTGGCTATGCTGACTGTCAGTCACTAAATAGAATCTCTCCCCAAGAGTGCAGCATTTATTTCAGCCTCTGCCAGTGGAAGTGTTGGAGCAGATGTTGGCAGACGGTGACATACAGTACGTCTTTAAAACTTGTTGGGGTGTGAAATTTCATAAGGTCAAAAAATGCTGCATTTTGATCAGCAGATACAGGAGTTCTGTACTTTTATATATTATTTCAGACAAACCAATAGCATTTGCTAGTAAAATCGAGAAACTAAGAAACTATGCTGACTTTGGGTAGGCCAATAGCAATGTATGCTGCTAATGCTTGAAAAGCTCATTTCTATCACTTTAAAGCAAATACTCGCCCAAAAGATCTTTAGAACGGAAATGTGTTCTTAAGTCAATACAAAATACAAGATATTATTTCAACTCACAATAGGATTTTAAAAATAATTTTCTACTGAAAGAAAGCTATAAATATCTAATGAACATTTGGGAGGGGAAAACTGATTTCCTTAACTTATACATATGTATAACATAGTTCTCACTTTTTTTCTGAAATGAAATCCCTACATAAGAATCCACTTACATAAATAGAGAGGTTGTTGTTTTTTGTTTTTTTTAAGTTAGTATCTTTATCATTCAAATGATTTCACAAACCTTTGGTTTATTGTTTTATCTTCTTCTTTAAAAAAATTAAGAGATACTATCTATAAAAAAGGTTGGTGCTCTATATTATGGTAAAATGACTTTTATAACATTCAAGGTCTTTTGTTATCTTGGAATTTTTATTGTTACTATTTAATTGTATTTATTATTATTTATTTTTTTTGCTTCAAATTTCCCTCATATTTTCCAAATGTGGCTAACAGATAACAACATAAAAGCAAAATCAAAATTAAGAATGGTGTCTAGTTAAAGATTTTATCTCAACGGTACAGACTTTGGTTGTTATGCAAGTTTATTTTAACCTAACTTTAAAATGCTTTACTTCTGAATTAACACGATAAAGCTCTTTCATTGATTAATAAGTATTTGAACAGTCTGAAGTGTGTGCTCGTAACATAAAAATAATAACTGTTGTCATTCTCATCATCATTATCCTCAGTTTACTTTGTGCTATAGTCAAACAAATACACAATTTCTAAATAAGTTTAAATTACAAACACTTTGTTAGATATTTGTAAAGAAGAAAAATTTAACTACAAACACAAAATCTTCCCAGAAAATAATTTCTAATGTAAATCACTTGTTTCTCATCATCCAATCCATCAAAAGAGCTAAGATTATGATAGGAAACTGATTAGAAATGCACTAAGTACTGAGACATCTTCAAACCAAGTTCACACTAGTAACCAAGTTCAAAGGTCTTTGCTTCCATTTAATAAAGGAAAACTTAAGGTATGTATTTGGGGAATCATAATTATCACGTTCAAGTGTTAACTATAAAAATATTAAACTATTAAACGCATATATTAATAAAAAAGACTAAACTATTCATTATACAAGACCACAGATTATTGGTAATCCCTATGCTGAGGAACTGAAATTCTATCAAAGCTGAAAACTTCTCTGCGATTCAATGCAAACCTAAACTTTTTCATAGGCTTCTCGTATTTTAAGATATCTGACACATAATAAGGTCATGCAAATAAATAAATGCAAGGTGAATCAACAATTACAATGAACTTACTTGCCACTGAAAAGTTGTTGAGGGGATAAGGTAAATCCACATCTTGAGGTTTCTCTTTATATCCTATGAATGAGCCATCTGTCTTCAAAAGGAAATATCTTGGCCTCCAGTTTTTTATATATTCTCCTACATGAGGAAAGCATGCATGTTAATGCTGGGGGAAAAAATGAACAGCAGCTTTTATGTGAAAAATAAATTATGGCACAATATATGTCCTACAACATTGCCCTCCAAAAATTTAGTTAGGCAATTTTCTTTTAACTTAGCGTACAAAAGAAAATACGTAAGCCTACAATTAAGATTCAACAAGAACCCAAACATGTTTTGTTTTTAATGATTTCACACTTTGATAATTCATTTGCCCCATTATTTCTTCAGAGAATCATTCATCTGAGTACACATTTTGTTCAGTTTTTCATTTTATCAGATGGTTGTTAGAGTATATTTTCAGCCGTTTTAAAAAGCTTTGGTAAATCATCCATACAGCATCAGGGAAGGTCTATGAAAAACACTTAGCATAAGAGGGACATGAAATAGATGTTTCTCTTCCATGTACCACAGACTAATTGTGTCGTTTTTTTAAAAAGAAAGTGATAAGAGTATTTTTTTTGTTAAATCATGACTTGTTTAAGTAACATTTCATTGTTCTACATAGGAAAATAACTTTCTGTACAATACTGTAAACAAGTCAAGGAAACGAAAGGACATGGGTTACTAGAGCTTAAAAACCATACACGCACTCACATACACAAACATAACTGTAAGAACACATGGTACACTGCCAAGCACATAAAAGTCAGTAAGTGTATATATTTTTATCAGATTTTGATAAAAGCTACCACCTACCTACCAAAATATAAATTTTAACAACCAGATCACCATTTGCTCACCTCATAAAGAACTCTTCAGAATTGTAGGCAACTGAAATGCTCTGGGAATCCACCAGAGCTGGAAGGACACCTGGTCTCAACTTCCAGTTCTCTACTTGACATTTCTACCTGGTTATTTAATCTTGAATGCTTCAGCATAGTACTACAACAATTTGGAAGCAGTTCCAATTTCCCTGCAAGTCAGTTTCTCTTCACCGCAGTTCTCCAATCTCAAACCTAACACCTGACTTCTCCCTTCCCTCATCCTATCAGTATCACCTTCCCAAATCTCTGTCCTTTAGCCCAACCTATACCTGGGCTAACACCTTACACCTGCCCTCTGCTAAGCCGCTGTGGAGCGCTCCCCCATCTACTCATCCCCCTTCCATCCTAATGCATCTGTCACCTCCAGATTACCCTTATGTCTGTATGTGCCACTTGGATTATATCACTGTTTTGCTCAAAAATATTCAGACTCCTTACTGTTTACTGTAAAGTGCCAAGTCTCTCAGCATAAAATGTAAGCTCCTCCATAACCTCCCGCCAACAGGAATTTCAGCTGTGGAATCATTCCTCGGAATCAGCAACTCTCAACCTTCTTAGCTCAGACAACTTTACACCCATAAATATTACTGAAACCCTTCCCCCCAAAGTTTCTGTTTATGTGGATGACATCTATAATGTTTACTGTACTGTGAAATTGAAAAGAAAATTTAAATTCCTTTACTTCTTTTAAAAATAACAATAAACTCAGTACATGGAACAAGAATTTTTATGAAAATAATTATATTTTCTAAAACAAAACAAATTAGTGAGAAAGGCAGAACTGCTTTACATTTTTGCAAATCTCTTTAATGTTTGGCTTAATAGAACGCAGCCAGATTCTCTTATCTGCGTCTGCATTCAATCTGTCGCAGTACATTAATTTGGTTGAAATATAGGGGGAAAAAATCTGCCTCCAACAGATATGCAGCTGGAAAAGGGAAGTGTTCAGATAGTATGGGTATCTTTCTTTGATATTACACCAGCATTTGACAAGTGGTAGTTTTCTAACAGGTTACTTGCAATGTGGAATTTGAAACCCCATCAATGAACTTTCTGTGCTCGGTTACATGAAAATCCACTCGCCCATAGTGCATACTGAATGGATCTTTCATACAATGTATGATTTTGTAACAACACACATTGGTCTTTTAGAAAACACTGGTCCACTGAGTTATAGTGACCTTCCAAATATTGACACATTTCATTATACAATCTCATTTGTTACCACTGTAAATCTCATCAGAAAAGCAAGCACTGGGAAAGCTGTCAAGTTCACGCTGGAAGATATATTCTCCAAAATTCTAATTTTTGCTTAAAAACTTGATTTTCACTATTGGCAGTAAATATGTCAATTCTTTTTCCGTGTAGTGATATACTCCAAGTTCCCACCGCAGGCCCAACCACTTGACAGATGCACAATAATTTACTAAATGAATGAATGAATGGAGGATACGTATCTGAACACCATCCCCACAGGTGTATGAGCACATAAAGGAAACTTAAAGGGGAAGAAAAGACACCTAACACCACTCCTCTTTGTTTTACTGAAAACATATGGCCTTAATATAACAAACGCATGCCAAATTTATAAAACCAGAACGTTAAACTCATAGTTCCAATTAAAACAATAAAATAGTTCCCTTTTTGATTGCACTTATTTTTCCACTTTTATTTATGTATTCCTATATAAAATTTAACCTTATTTTATATTCTCTAATTAGGGATATAATACTTAGACTTTAAATGCTATAAAACAGTAACAGATTTATATTAGTACAAGATGCTGTCTGTTGAGCTAAGTAATAATAGTTTAATAATTATACCAAGGATAAAATGAAACCCATTCATTTTAAAAATCTGAAGTAACACCATTTCTTGTTTTATAGAAGTACTGAATATATTTATTTAAAAATGCGAAATTAAATGAAATAAAAATCAAGTTTTCATTTCTAAGAATATTTCCTGTCAGCCATTAAGTATTTATATGCTCAGTTGGAAGACACAAAATGTCACCACATAAAACATGTATTTTTTTTATTAAACAAATCTTCAAAAATTTAATATATTTTATGTGGTCTATAGTAGGACTTCTGGTCGCCAAAAAGTTATTTAAAGTAACTCTATTATGCATCCCTAATACATAATACAAGACAATGAGAGAGTCATTCACACAGAGAAAAATGGAAAAGTAGAAATTTCCCTTCTTGATAAAAAATACTATTTCTCATAGAATTTTATTAATAATTTTGATTAATTCAGTTAAATTTATCAACAATTGTATTGTCACACTAAGCTAACAGTGGATCTGCCAAGTTTCAATGAGGACACGCAAATCCTATTTTTGACTTCTTGCCATTTTCCATCTATAATATGGACTTTCTGAGAAGATGCTTAGAGTTCGTTTATTTACTAATTTGTTCTAGGTGCTGGAGATATAATAGTGGACCAAAAAAAAAAAAAAAAGACAAGGTCTCTAACTCATAGAGCTGATATTCCAGTATTACACTAGATTTCAAGTGCCCCCTAAAATTTGGAGAAGAGTTCTGAATATTTTCTGAAAGCAGATCCTTTTTTTATAATAGCATGATGTGTTGGCCTAATTAAATATTCATTTTCTAGTTCCAAAAATGAAACTGAGAAGAGGTTCTTTTTCTTCCAAAGGAAGGGGCCTTACAGGCGACACAAGCTCACATAAAATATAGCAAGCAAGCTTTATTGCCATTTACTAGACCCAGTGCAGGAGAAGTTTCCTAGCTAAAAAGAGCGTAAAGTTATAGCTATTCAGGATGCCTTGGCAGGACCCTGTGCACACTGATGATAAAGTAGAATTGTTCCCGCAGCCTTGAGGTTCCCAAGAAAACCAATCTTATCCAGCTGGTCATGGGAAAGGAACTGAACTCTTCCCTCACGGACTCAGTAGTTGAGGCAGTGAGTGTTCAGGTAAGGTACATACTCTCAGGCTGTTCTGAATATACAGCCAAAGCATCCTGGCCTAAGGGCTGATGTCCAGAACAAGGGTATCCTCTCAACACCAACCCTTTTAAGGTCAACCCCATCTGATATTTTAAAGATAGCATTTACACCTAAGTTTATACCGGCTGTATTAAAACGAAGTAGCATCATGTTTTTGTATTTATAGCCCATAGGTTTCAACCAATTTAAGAGACAACCTGGTAATAACGGGGAGAAAGTCTTTAAAAAAAAACACAGCAGCATTTATGGGGCACCACGTCCTCAAAGAGATCGCCCTATGAGTACCTACCAATGGCCATTCAAAAGTGTAGGCACTGCCATGAGAAACCTTCATCAATGCACCAAAGTCCCAACTGGACAAGATTTCCAACACAACCTCGTCCTAACTCTCTATCTTCCTTAATGGGTGCTTCCAATGCTTTCTCGTACTTGGCGGGAGGTTTTATGTATTTTGAAGCATGCTGTTGCCATGTTACCAACGTCAAAACACATACTTCCCAATAAGCATTCCGATCTTTTGCCTCTGTAGGAGGCTGAATGGCAAACTCCAAAATATAGGCACAGCCCAGTCCCTACACCTGGGAAAAATACCTTATGTGACAAAAGATGTGATCGGTTTAGGATTTTGAGAGGAGGAGTTTATCCTGGATTATCTGGGTGAGCCCTAAACCAATTACAAATACTTTATAAGAACTGAGGCAGAGGGAGATGTGATACACAGACAGGGATGAGGAGGACGCAATGTACCCATGGAAACAGACTGGAGTGATGCACTACAGCCAAGGAACGCCTGGGAACACCAGCAGCTGGAAGAGGCAAGGATGCCCTACAGAAGGGTGACCCTACTGACACCCTGATTTCTTACTCCTGGTGAGAGAATAGATGTCTGTCGAGTTAAGCGACCCAGTTTGAGTGTCATTTGTTACAGCAGCCCTAAGAAACAAATGCAAAGGTTTATAGAATCAACTAACCAAACAAACAAAAAACCCTACTGATTAATTAAGTTCTGGGTATGAATGGCATAGAGACTCACAGTTAATACTTAATGAATGCAAAGCGGACCATCCACACCATTGCTACAAATAGTAGAGTGAAGGGCGGGGTTGGGCCAGGCTGTTCACGAGGGTGCACAGTTTTACTTAGTTATTACAATTTCAGTTTCTGGACTTTTGTTAATTTTCTTACCTTAATAATTTATTTCCTGTAATCTCTTAAAACAAACAAACCTCAATGTTTTTGGGCAAAAATGTTGGCCATAGAAGACATTCTTGATTTCGCTGGCTGAGTACAAATATTTTGGCTCTCAAGCTTAATCTTTAATAATAACGTGAGATGAGAGATGGTATGAGTTTAAATTCATACTAACGTTCCACCTAAAATATTGTGATAGGCTATTCAAATAGATCATCTTTATTAGGGAAGATCCATTCAACTGAGGGTTATCCAACAAAATTGACAGTGCTCATTTCCTACTGTTCATCTAATTTCAAATTACATTTTTATTTAATAATACTCAATCTAAATTAATCCTCATATACTACAGACCTTATTTCATTTAAATTTACTGAGAATCACACTTGGACTTTATAATGCTAAAGTCATCAGAAAGTGCCAAAGCAGGAACTAGGAACAATGTCTAAGGATGAAAAACGCACAGATTAAAATGTTTAAATGGTCTTACATCTAGAATAAATACGGGATGTCTAGATTTGTTCAGACATGCATACAGAAAAAAGAGCCTTTGAAATCATTCAGCTTGTGTCCTCAAAAATAAATGACGTTAATGAACATTTAATTCCGTTTTAAGGCTAAGTTGTATTCTACAGCCTGGTCCTAACTCTCATTTCACAAGTAGAACGTCAGTTGTGCAATGAAGGACATACTGGCTGAGAACAGTGCAGACATACTCGTTCATCTACTGGAGGCCTAGCCTCAAAACTGCCACGGGCTATGCTAAACACACAATTAGCTGGATTCACTGAGATGTTATTAAAACAGACACAGATACAATCCAATTGAAAAGAAATCTACACAACACAGCACTGTTTCTCACAAATCTCATAAAATCGTGATCCTTTAGAATTCAATTAGACAAAATAGTCAAACATCACTTTAAAAATATGCTACTTTCCTAGGATAAAATACAAAGAAAATAAAAAAGATGCTGGTTACCAACAGTTGTATTGCAAACTGAAACTCTGATTTCTGTAATAGATCCAAACAATACAACTTTTTAAATTACTAATGGCCACTCACACTTGCTACAACATACCAGTCTTCAAAATCTAATCCCTCCCTAAGGAAGAGGGTGAAAACATTCTCACATGTATGTCTGGAAAGAGGCATTATTGTTTTGATTTATCATAAAGTTGAAACAATTATAAACTTAGCTTCCCTGAGAATATTTTTAAAAAATATTTCATTCCATGTTTAATCACAATCCAAGTTTTTAAGATGTATCATTATTTCTCTTTGTCATCTCTGAGGGAAAAAAATGAACAGGTGATATTCAGACTTAATGCATATATTAATAAAAACCAACCTCTTTACAACTTTCATTATTTACAGAGGGAGGGAGCCATTACTATTTACACAAAAAAGAAGTCACTGTGTAAGGTATATGGCCACATTTTCAGAACAAAAGAAACTTGACCTAAAACAAATGCTATGTTGTAAAATAAAAGTTACAGCAAATTGCTGTGGTCAATACAGGGTCAGTACACTTCTCAAAGTGGGCCTCATTTCTTTCCCTACTCCCTCACATCATTAAAATCCTCTGGGTAAAACAAAGTAGTGGTTAAGAACAAGGATTCTGGAACCACACGCTTTGTGTTTGAATCCTGACTCTTCCATTTATTAGCTGCAGAAACTTAAAACTTTCTACTCCTCAGTTTCCTCCTCTGAAAAATGAGAATCATAATGGTACTCACTGAAGGATTTTTGTTAAGGACGTAATGCAAAAGCACTTAGAACATTATGTGACATATACCAAAGTGGTAGATTTTATTATTAAATGGAACCATTATCACTTATGGTAATATCATTTATAATCCATCTCCAACTTCACATTGAATAGCCTACTAATCAGTGTTGCATTTGCTCAGGAGTATTTACATAAATGAGGCAACAGGCAAAATCAGTAATAAATTTACTACAGCAGCCAAAAAAAAAAAAAAAGTCTCTTTAGTTAATGTCAGTTACATAAAACTTGAATCTTAGCTAAAGAAACGAAAAAGCTACCCAATATTAAAACATGGAATTGGTTTATGACTTTTACTTCTTTTTTAACACAGAGGTAGGATATCAGTGCGGTCACTAGTGTTCTAAAAAAAAGAGCAAGTCTTAGATCTCTCTGAATTAGTTTTATTAAATGACATACACAATGACATACCATGAAAATGCAAATAGTTTAAGAATTTCCAAAGAAGTTTAAAACAAAAAAAATGGCAGCTTTCAGTAAAAATAAATTGATACGACTTTAAGAAACCGTTAAGTGAAAGCCTTGAAGATCAATTTTCACCTAAGACAAAATAAGTTTTTATGTTGATTTCAGTATAAAATCTATTTAATTTCATGGTTCATAACACACTAAATATTTAGTTGCTTGTTGTCAGACGCCAACTAAACTTACACAGATGAACTACCTAAAAGAAAACACAGCAGATTTTTTCCACTAGTGGATTTTCATAAATAATTATTAGCACCATAAACAAATACTGATAAATAATTTATAATAGTGTACATACACTATCTTAAATATCTTAAAGCCAAATATACTGAAAAAAATACATGATAAACATAATAAAACATTTGTAATCTTTAAAAATGCCCATTACATTTTTATATAATGGATTGCAAGTACCATACTCCAATTAGTTCTAAGTGAAAGCCCTATTATGTCTCCCAGGGAGTAGAAGAAGTGTGTTTCTCACTGAAATTATCACCGTCTTTTATAGCTGTCTTAAAAAGAATTCTAAAGAAATTTTTGTATTATCTACATTGCAATGTGCTACCGTGTTTCCCCGAAAATAAGACCTAACCAGACAATCAGCTCTAATGCGTCTTTTGGAGCAAAAATTAATATAAGACCCGGTCTTATTTTACTATAAGACATTATATTATATTATATAAGACCGGATCTTATATTATATAATGTAAGACCGGGTATAATATAATATAATACCAGGTCTTATATTAATTTTTGCTCCAAAAGACGCATTAGAGCTGACTGGCTGGCTAGGTCTTATTTTCGGAGAAACACAGTAGGTAGCATAACAATTTTTCAATTATACAGGGACAATCTGAAATGTAACTTTTTACCAAAGGAAAAGGCTTTTGTGTATTCTCAGTATTTACTAAATATATCTTGAGCAGATTTTCCAGTTCCTGCAAATTTAAATTTTTAGGTTATCATTTCCCTTTTATCAGTTCCTTTCAAATCTGCTCTTCCCTTACCCTTTGGCAAATTAAGTGTAAAGTTCTGTGGACCCATCTATGAAGTCTCTTTGACCAACTGTCTTCAACCAGCTTTGGGGGGGTGTTGATATACTGAAAATTAGGGGATGTCTACAAAACATGCCAAAAGTATTACGGACTGCTGCCCAGCTCATTTTGAGGTACTGCTCAATGAGTATCACACATCAAAGGATAAGGTTCTGCAAACATTTTTATTTTAGAATGGGGGGAAACAGGCTTCTAACAGATTCATTCATTCAAAAATACTTTGTGAGTCAACATATGTAGAAGCACTGAGGATGCAGCAATGAGTGATACAGGCTTCATACCTGCCCTCTTGCGGCTTCAAGTGTAGCCGGCAGCTGTGAGAACACAGAACTGGAGAAAACGAGGTGATCTGAGCAATTAAATCAAAATGAACATGTCTCCCACTTTTTAAACTATTCTTAGCAATCCAGGAAGTCGTACCGAGGGATGGCAGTATCTCCTATGCCTTGGCATCTCCAAATAGCATGCATCTTCTGTGCTTTGTGAAAAGGGTACTCAATAGTATGTGTGGCTGGTGCATTGCTGTGGCGGAAGGGACGAGATGGAATATCAGCATCTGATCCTTCAATATTTCATGAAAGAATTGGTTTGCTGCTGTGCTGATGCCAAGATGAGGTGCTGCACACATTCCTCTTCGAAGCCTCGTGACAATACAAGCAGGAACATGGCAATAGAGTTTACGCTGCTACTTTCATCTAGCATAACACAGAACACACCTTAGCCTTTCAAGTTTCAAGACACTGCCCATGCTGGTCTTTTCTGTCGTGGTTTCCTACTCGGTATTGATTAATGAGGTCAGATTGCAAAACACTCAAATCTTTATGGTGGTTTCACCCAGGTTGTCTGGCTATCGCGTAAGGTCACCAAGAGATGTGTCTGCTCTGCGCTGGTCAGTGTTACCACTGCAATTGGCCAGATGGAAGGTGTTTACAATTTTGGTGATTTTGTGTTGTGCTTCCAAGATGCCTTAAAAGCTTTCCAGATGTACCCACATTTCTATGATTTGCACATATGCTCCTTCATGATTATTTTGAAAAGTATATTATAGTCAAAAAATTTTGCTTCCACTGCATAATGCATGAACTTGTCATTTTTATATTAAGAATAGTTTTCCTATCTACTTCCTAAAGAAGGCTGGGGTCCATGTTTTGCTTTGAAGCTGAAGCAATGATGAGAAAAGTACCTATGCACTGAGCACCACAAGATGTTAGAATGCCAACCTCTCTCAGATCTCAGAAGGGCTGGTCTGTCAGTACTTTATCTACTTTATCATTTTCCTTTGTTATCCAGAACACTGCACCATTATCATCTGTCTTTAAGCATTCTGGGATTTGTTGCATGGTATTCTGTAAATTAGTCAATCCAATTATGGCTCCCTTTGTTTTTAGGAAACATTACACTTTAAACCAAAAATATGATACTTATTATTTTTAAACATAAGAACATCTTAATATAGTATTAAGTTTTACTGCGAAAGCAAGGAAAACAGACTGGAAGAGAGAGAAAAGAGAAAGAGAGAGAACAAAGCATCTATACAAACTAGCCAACAGAAAAATTGCCATCTTGGCAATTTAAGGAAGAATAAACTGTGAGATTAGTTTACATAGCAGTAGATATGTTGTGGAGAATTACTCAATCTGCACTCAGCTTCCTGCTGGGTTAAATGTGAGCTAAATTATTATTTTGCTTACATTTACGCCCTTGTAGACTGTGAAAGCAGAGCTTTCTTTTTCATCTGCTTTCTGCAGTACAGCAAAGTCTCAAACTCTACACACTACATTAAACACACCATCATTCCTGTACTATTTTAACAAAGTAACTAGGGCCACAGAATTTTAAACTATTTCAGAGAACTGAACCAACTGAAAAAGATAATTTCATTAGAAATTTTACAACTTCCTTCCAGTAAATATTTTCCATTTTACCACACCATATTCTGTAAGTATTTAAATCAATGTCATTAATACCCTGTATTATATATACACTACAATAAAGAGCCTTAATGAGTATCAAATATCAAAACAGTGAGTCCATAACACAAAGCTACTCGCCACGTAGCTCCAGCACCTACCACAGAGCAGGCTGGCATTTACCCATTAATCGAAGGGATAAATAATCCCACCATTGGGCAAAATAAGGATGATACACACGTCAGAAAAGCTCTCATGCGGAAATATCACTGTATGACACAACCCCGTGTAGCTCCGTCCATTTCTTTGTGATGACACACTGATGGACAGGACACACCGCCAGTGTCTCTCTGTGGCAGTGACCGAGATTCCGCAGAGAAGCTGGAGTGTGTGGCTCATCAGTAACCCTGTGCCAGTGGGAAACCCTCTGGTGATCCAACCCTTTACCCCTGCATTAGAACAACTACCTTAGAGGACAAAACTCGATGAGGTAGAAGAGAGTTTTATCTTAGACTCTCACTAATGGAGTGAGGTGCCTCCTACAATAAATTTTCAATAGCCTGGGACCCCAAAATGACACTGCATCAAACCACAAACTCTACTACTCTTAGGGTAAATCCATGGCCTTCATAATGCCTCTTGTCTCTTTTTTGTTTTTTCCTTGTAAGGAAATACCCGCACTGAGGCAGATCACAGCCTGTAAATGGTGAAAGGTAAGCAAATGGGAGCACAGGAAAGAAAAGGACCTGAGCCAAGCAGTCAGGCTTTACCCAAAAGAGACCTCTTCACAGCAACGTGGAGAGGCTGGTGACAGAGCGCCCTCACTCTGCACAGACGGCCACGCTGAGGCACGAGACACTGAGAACAAGTAAAGGACAAAGCTAAGATTTGAAAAGAGACCTACTGAAATCAACAAAGTCCCACTGTGCCTCACTGCTCAAGCTTCCAACATGAAGCAGCATGTACAGAGGGAGCCAAAATATGTGTACACATTTTAAGAGATGTTATCTATGCTCAAGGAGTAGTTCGCCGTAATCAAAAGTGTCTGGACGCTGATGGGAACCACGTTGAGCACCTCTTGCCATTGCAGAAGTCAAACGTGACTTATATTCATCTTTTGTTATCAATATATATTGAGTATTACAATTAATACAGTTTTTTCCTTTCTTAAAATGTGTATACATTTTCTTGGGCACCCTCTGTATATATCATGGTGGTTGGGAACACACACTCTGAAGTACAGAGTTCAAATGCCAGCTCTGCCACTCACTAGCTGTATGCCTTTGGGCATGTTGCTTAATCTCTGGGCCTCCACTTTCTCTTCTGGAAAATGGGGACAGTAATAGTGAAGAAGAGATTAAGATTTGTAGACCACACAGAACAACATCTGGCTCATAGTAAGTATTACACAAGCATTTGTTAAATGAATAAACATCGTAAAGTATGGCTAATCAAAAAAGATTTAGTGAGTACCTAATACGTACAACGTATTAAACTACACAAAAGTAAATCAAACATTTAAAATGTAATTTATTAATTTCATTTGTCCAGACTTATCACTGTTGCGCATTAGTTGTAAAGTAGGTGCTGTGTTGTGTGTATAAAATTCCAGGTTTTGTTATTTACTTTGCTAATGTCCTGTCCTCATCCCCCATTATTACTGATCATGAGCTGCACGTCATTTATGCTCGTTCAGTTGAAATCCTTCTTAAAAACATGATGCTGTCACAGAAATAAAATCTTTCTTAACTCAATATCAAGTAAAACTAGGGGGAAAAGTCAAGCATTCCATTGGACTTACCACTAAATATTTACCTCAACATTCCTTTCAAATTATTGCATAAGAAAGTTACTACATACGAAAAGCAAAAGCAAAAGTGTGCCACTCAATATTCTGAAATTGGGCTTTTCCCACTCTTCCCATTTTTCATTGCACAAATTAATTATCATTTAATCTCAAATACTCTGAATTCAGAGACATGTCAAACCACACATGAATGTTAGGCTTTTAGAAATGCTTAGGAATAATGGTATATTTCAACTTCTGGTATATGTATATTTAACAATTAGATATCCAGTGAAGTAAGTTATTTTTGGCTTATATTG
The DNA here is from genome assembly GCF_057876585.1 of Rhinolophus sinicus. Lineage (NCBI taxonomy): Eukaryota > Metazoa > Chordata > Mammalia > Chiroptera > Rhinolophidae > Rhinolophus > Rhinolophus sinicus. Next base: position 52,550,787 of record NC_142506.1, read on the forward strand.
TATTTTAAACATGTGATTATGCTTAAGTTTATAAACTGAAGGGAATACAATGCTTCCATTTCAATGAATGCTGCTATATATTCAAAAGTGTGGTTCAGATCATTTTGAATACCAGAATCATCTGTTATCAAAGAGATAGAAAGTGAAACACACCCAAGTAAAATCACCTTAATTTTCCCAGGTAATTTTCTTATCCTTTTTGTAAGCCACTCTAATTTGGCAATTTGTGGCCAGTCATCTGTTACCACTTTCTTAGAAAAAAACTAAATGTGCTTAAATGTTATCATCAAATTGAAGTGCACAGATATATCTAACATTTTTAAAAGAACAGATGAAAGAAATATAACCACAAACTGCACACTATGCAATTATTTAAAGAAGTCCATTTCTCCCTCCCAAAGCAAACTTACAGATCAGATAAACAGCAGAAAAGCTGCTCCTCAATGTTAAAAATGAATTTACTTACCTTGGCCCTCTGAGGGCAGTATTACCTAATACATAGACAGAAATTTCAGAAAACAACCTTTACCTACCATTCTAATAAAAATAATTTAAAAAAAAACCCTGAAAAACGTATAATTGCTCAAACATATATAGGTATTTCTTTCCTTGCCATTGTCAATACCTCTATAAGCATAATAATGCTTCTTTTCAACTGTTTCCAGTTAGTTTGAAAGGAAAGATTCTCTTAAAATCAAGGGATCATGAAGGAGAATGACTTGAAGCCTTGAAATCATGCAAAACACAATGAAATGAAAATTTCATACGAAATGATTCTGCATTGTGTAAATACTCTATTAAGTTCCTGTTATAATGGTCTCTGTAGAATAATTTGTTTTTTTAAAAAATTGCAGGACATCAGAACATATAAATCTTTCAATAAAGATTAAGTAATTCAAAGAGATTAACATCAGCCCCAAACTATAGGTGATCAGGTTTCTTCTTCCAGCAGCCAACAGCCAATAGGCTCATCTGTTACGAATCACTTGCTTATTAATAAAATATAATACAAATGACAAACTGGCAGTGTCGGATCCAAGCACCCACTTATTTTTCATACTGATTCTGAAACTGTAAAAATCTTTACACAGCTTAAGGATTATCAGTTTACTTTCTAGAACCTAATGTAATGAGCGATGAGTGTTTCATTCCTTTACCTCAGAAAGTACCTGTTTCACACAAAGTAGGAAACAAGTTTTCTGGCATTCATTTACTTGCCAAACATTTTTTTTTTTTATGTACAAAACACTGAATAACTAACCCTATCTAATCCAGTAGCATGACAGACTGTGCATTTAAGTACATAAAAAGTGCTAATTTTCATGTCAGAGACACCACCTCCCCACCCCCAAATAAACCAGCCTAAGAAGCAAAGAGCAATCTTATCACGAATGACCTACTGAAGGGAGATAAAAATGATCACAAGTAGGTGAATAACAAAATTTACTTTTATACTGTAAGAGCTCTTGACACATGGTTTTCATTTAGTAGAAATATGCTTTTACTTAGAATTTGTATTTACTTTTTGTAAAAGTCCTGCTTCTACATCTTAAGGTATTTACTCTCCACTCAGGAACTATCCCATTCCTGACATAACTTTGAATAAACTAGGTTTCTAAAATATGCACTACTGGAATTAAAGTTTCATTCTTTTTAAATTATATTATACCATGGCGATTTTTAAGGTCAAAGAAAAAAATTCTTAATTAAATTCCAACTCTTATTTTACTAAAAAAAAAAAAAAAAACAGTACAAAGAGCTATCTTAACAGAGTCAGTTCAACATAATGCATATGCAGAGCTGGAAAGAAGGTCATTTCATAAAATTACTTTCTATAACAAATATATATACTTAAGTTTAAATATCTCTTCAGAAAGATGCCAGGAAACAACAGCTGCTGCTCTATGTGCTTTCACTTAAAAGTACAAAATTATGAACTTTGATGCTGTGTTCCAGTCTCAAACAAATAAGTGACTTGCCTAGCCAAAAAAATACATGAACTTCACGGTTTATGCCTTTCTGCCTTTGTATCTTAATCATCTTCTGTTCTAAAAAGTGCTACCAAGTTTACCAACATCTTTAATCAGATTTTCTTGAAACGAAAACACATTAAAAATTTTAAGCCAAAACATTTAGCAAGATGCCTTAAAGAATATGTCAGACAGTGAAATACTCTCTTCTGTTTTCAACTTACTGGCCAATATTTTAAAAAATTACTATTCATGCAGGATTTTTCTGAGGCACAATTCAAATACATCTCTATACCATTAAAGCTAGAAGTTCCTAAAGTTTTTTTGTTCTTTTTTTTAAGTATCCTGAAAATACACAAAGTACAGATTCATTCATATGTGAAAATTTTAAATAGTTTCATCTTATCTATGAAACATTTCATAGGCCATGGGATATTTCCACTTCTTTGGCATAGGAGTTATTTTTGGTAAACACACCTTTTTTTTTTTTTAAATTAGACTATAACACTTAACTATGTGTATATGAATATTAGCGTCCATCACCATGTACTATTAAACATTAAAATATCCTTATATGAAGCTAGCATTGTATTTTATAGCATTCAAATTGAGTTTTTGCTGTGTTTTTTTTTTTAACATAACCGACTTATTCTTCAAAACCAAAACTGAAGTCCTCCTGTCCTATTAATCACTCTTAGAAACTGAATCAGACAGCTCTCCAAGGTACAACATCCCTCTACTGAGTAGTATTTACTAAAAGACGATGCCTAACAGAAACAACAAGATTTAAGAAAAAGCTTATATAACCACCTACATCTGTGCGGGAATGAGCCCCCCTGTACTGAATTTATTGATTCCCTCCAGTCAATCAAAGCCATTTCCACTTTACTCCTCTAAGAAAACACCTCTGCTAATCCCAGCACCTTCATCACTATATGAGCTTCATCACTTTCTTTATCTGCAAAATAAAGAGTTGTGACAATTAAATAACGCTGTAAAACTCCATGAGGGGGGTAAAGCATTATTTTTAGTGTTGTTTGTTCACTACAATCATTATTTATTAACTGTAATATATTCCAAAATCTTACTTTAAAAATAATTGTAGCCCAAATACATGAGATTAATATTGAATTAAAGGCATGAATACAATTTTTGCAATCTCATGCTGGATTTTTTAAGTAGAAAAATGACTTTATAGTATACAATATAAAATCATCATTACTGAATAACCACTCAAACCACACCCCAAAAATTGTTACACTCAATGGTTTTCTTTATACTTTCTTTAAACAATCGATTTTACCAAATAAACATAAGGTTCTAAGAAAACAATCTACATCTCAAAAGTAGCCTCTAAAAGTTTGTATGCTAACTTTGCAACAGTCAAAGCATTATATAAGCACTCAATTACAATAGTTAGACCTTTAGGCTTACACATCACACCTAAAAATATTACTAACAGCTACTATTGAAGACATTCTAAATATATTATCTTATTTAGCCCTCACAAGATCCTAGAATAGCAGTTACTGCTTCCTTCTTTCAACAGATAAAGAAACTGACACTTAAATAGGTTAAGGGACTTTCATAAAGTTACTCATCTAAGTGATATTTAAATCTGGTCTATGTAACTTCAAAGACACCCTGTCTTTAATATTTCAAACACCTTAGTATGTAGACTAGTAGACTACTAGCCTGTACTAGTAAGATTTTGCAAATCTTACAAATAACTCTGAAGAAATGAGAAGTAATATGATATGGTGAATAAAGCATACAATTGCAAGTTTGCTTTTATACAATCTTGCTTTTGTTCAGCCACTCACTGACATCCTGATGGCTGTCAACCACTCTCTCAGTTTAATAATACCTCTACCTGGAAAATGGCATGTGGCTTGCTCCCAAATTTAGCAGAGATATCAAGACTAACTACGAAACTATAAATATTTGGGCATAATTCCACATACAAAGATATAGATATATCCATGGCTTTACAAAAAAACAAACAAAACTAAATATACAAGACAAAGGAAAGGTCCAGTGTAGCTGTTGGATGATTCTCCACACCTTTTCAGCAAATACAGATTCAAGTGACTTGAGGGGCAAAAAGACAGTGAGACAGAAAATTTTTGTAAATACATTTGGTCTTTATTTCTTTATGAAGAATAGAAAATAACAGCTAATCTTCCTTTAGCCCTTTCAGAGAGGCATTACTCTGGACACAAAGCTCTATCAGTACGTTTACCTTTTAAAGACAGTTTAGACATTTTTGCTTAATAATTATGCAATAATACCCCAAATGTTTTCGGAAAGCATGAATTTACCGAAAGTCAAAATACTCTTTAATTCCACAAATATTTCTTGTAATATAAATCCAAACAATTAAAAAAAAAGGGGGGGAAAGATAAAAAAAAGGAGAAGTCAAGGATCGTTTTCATTTTCTAGTAATTTCACTCATATTATGATTGGTTTTGAAATTTTTTAAAAATTTGAGGTGTTCTAGAATACAAATACCGTTGGGAAATTTAACTTAACATCCCTGTTTCTTCTCAATTATCTAAGGTCAAAGTAATAAAATGGATATTTAAATAAACATATTCACTTCACCCTAAATGTAAGTGTTATCAGAGCATTTAAAAACATTACCGATATAGCAAATCTCTAATACCTAATGACAAGAAGGGATTAGAAGGAAATATACAACCAATTCATTACTCCATGATGAAAATGAGTGCCTGTCATTTACGTGATGATCAATGACACCAAGAGCAAGAATACTGACCAAGAAGGCCAGGTTCGCATACAACTCTTTTCACAAGCAGCAACATCTAAGTTCAAAGTATGATGGAATTACTTAGTAAAATTAATTTGGTACTCTCTATCTCACCCCTAGTGGTGAAACAAATCAATTCAGTTTCAAATAATAGTTTACATAGTGGGTAGTGTTAAACTGGTTATGTATGCCTTAAGAGCACGCAATTCACCTGATTTCCTAATCAAAATCTCCTCTTATCAGTTAGCAGTTTGCCGTTAATATGAACCCAATAGATTAGCTATCCTCTATGTGGAGAAATAGGAAAGTTTGTATTGCTCTTTAAAGAAGTTGCTTTCTAAAACTAGATGTGAATAAGAGAAAGAAGAGGAAGTATTAAGGCCCTAAACTAATTAACGAAATAAGGGGAGGGGGGCATGCAGGAAAACAATGATAATTAGTATGTACCCTTGGTTAACCAAATCCACACATACATTCATTCTGTATATGCACAAACATCAGCAGCATCATAAACCGTCTCAAGTTCAAGCCATTATTCAGTTCGACATCTGCACATGTTTACGCGTCTCTCCAAACAACCTCTTGAACACCCTGCTGGAGCTGTCATTTTTTTCTTCTCCCTATCTGGCAGATGGCAAGTCAACAATCGGCATGAACAGCAGCCGAATATCTCCCCCTCCACCCTCCCCCCCTAAACAGACACAATAATAACTTCTTTGTGCTTCCCTACAATGCAGCTGCTTAAACCATTTCGCTACAAGGCTGCTTTGCCTTAATAAAAAAAAAAAAAAAAATCCCTTCTGTCAAGTCTAAAAAGCAGCATAATGTTAAGCAAGCTAAAGCCACAGCACAGCTGCAAACGGGCAGACACATTGACAGCTCCTCCCTTAACAAAGCCCTGTGAATTGAAGGGGGTTCATCTGAGGCTCACACAGTAATTAGTATAAAAAAGTCCGACAGCCTCTATTATGCTAAGGGGAAAAAAAAACTGGACAGAACTGGGCTGCTGTTTTGCGTCAAGAGTTCTGCTGCAGAGTAGATAAATCATGTTGGGTTTTTTCCTCTCTTTTTAAAGACAGTAATAAGGAGGATGAGAGAAGCTAATTTGAAAACTTGGACACAGTAATTGTACCATATGGTGAGCATTTATCCTTTCTGAAATGCACGCTAACAGTCACTTACATGCACACTGCTTTGTTTTACAGTTGTTATTCTCTCTACCATATTCATAAAATGGATTTGAATATCTGATACTCAAGAGAAGTTGTGTGTAATTAGCAACAGAACTGCCTGGGTTTAATTTATTAGCCTTGCACTGCAATCTAGTAAATGCAAAACAAAATTAAACAATGTGTCCACTTTATAAAATGTTTTTTTCTTTAACTCAATAAAAAAGAATGAATATAGGTTCATTGGAGTGTTGCTAAGTGAAGGTACCGCATATTCTGAAAATTCCAAAGAATAAGCTATGGATGTTTGAAAGAGTCCTACCCACCCATTTCAAAGATACCAAATCATCAAGAGAATGACCTTCCCTTAAGACCATCTGGTTCAATTCTATATTTCACTGAAGCAGATGTAACTCCTCTCTCTCTATATATCTATCTATCTATCTATCTATCTATCTATCTATCTATCTATCTATCTATCTATCTATCTATAATAGTTATTACATACTATATGCAAAGCACCATGCTAGGCACAGGGAGGATGATACAATGTTGAAAAGTTTTCACATTTCTAAAATAAAATCTGAACATCCACTGACTTACTATTTTTGTTTGTTCACTTCAAAATTCTATAAAAATCTGCCTTCTGTTTGAAAAAAGTCTTCAATGACATTAGGGCATTGCTTATCAATCCAATATACGAGTATATCAAAGTGACATTTTTCTGATAAAAAAATTGTGCAGAAAATAATTGTTTTTCTCTAAAAAGCAAATTCATTTTAATGCCAGCTGTGTGCCTTTTTAGGAAAAAGGTAAAGTGTTTATCTACCTTCTATGAATTACATTTTAAACTCTGAAATACTTGACTAGAATTCATATGAATCATTACAATTTCAAAGGGACAGAAATCATAGGTCTGAATTTCTACAATTTACATGTATCACAAGTACTGTTCTGATCAATATATTTGGAACATGAAAAAGTGAAATATTTTAAGGAATTATTAGCTCATACAGCTCAAGGTTGAAGTTTTATATACTGTGTTTCCCCAAAAATAAGACCTAGCCAGACAATCAGCTCTGATACATCTTTTGGAGCAAAAATGAATATAAGACCTGGTCTTATTTTACTACAAGACCGGGAATATAATATAATATAATATAATTAATATAATATAATATAATATAATATAATATAATATAATATAATGTAATATAATATAATATATAATACCAGGTATAATACCAGGTATAATATAATACCAGGTATAATATAATACAATACAATACAATACAATACAATACAATACAATACAATACAATACAATACAATACAATACTTATATTAATGCTTGCTCCTAAACACGCATTTGAGCTGATTGTCTGGCTAGATCTTATTTTTGGGGAAACACGGTATATAAAATTCCAATTCTGTAAAAGATTGCAATCCCACCAAGGGAGGTAGCCATAATTACATTCAGAAGTAAACGATCCCATCCAGTAACTTCCATAATTGATCTTCTATGCTAAATCTCTATCTTAGAAGATAGAAACTTGATCACCTACTACCGCTGGTATAGTGGCTTCCCTTTATGCTAATTGTATTGAGCCAGAGGATAAATTTACCTTCAGATGAAATTACTTCATTTTTGTATTCTGCTTTACAGTTTACTAAACATTTTCAAGTTATATTACCGTGGGTCCTAAAAGCTCATTATGCTAGATCAGAATTTGGTTTGACATTCGCTGATGTGCTGCTTGGGAATGATTTGACCAGCAGTACATGTCTGAGTCGCATACTCGGAAACCAGGTGAATCCTATCATATTAACAAGGTCATGACACTGGTGTTTAAAAAGAGGTCAATCTACAAGGAGGGGGGATCAAAACTGTGCAGAATTATATCGTAAGTATCCTGGCTAATTAAATGAGCAAAAGAAATAAGAAAAATATTGTTGGAAAACAGATTCAAAGATGGGACCATCAAATGACATGTCTTCATCACATAACAATAAAGAAGAGCCATTCTTTGTGGAGAAACAAGAACTTGATTCTTCTTGTTAGGAAAATCAAGTTTCAGAAATGTCTGTAAGCTGAAACCTCCATTTAGTTTTAATACTTAGAATGTTGGATGTGAATTTAAGATCTGAAAATTTAATGACTAATGGGCTGGCTTCAGAAAAAGTGCTGGTATGACATTAGATCATCAGTTTTTCTTAACTCTGTCAACAATTTCTAAACTACCTAAAACCATTCTGCATTATGTCAGTAACAATGCCAAAATATCTACTTGTCCATAGGGATAAATTAAGACTATTTTAAAAAGCCCCTCCAACTAAGAAGCGTTTGTCAAGAATACAAACAGTAGTTTAAGAAGAATTCTTCCTTTGTGTAATCACAGTTCTGAAGACGATCCTTTACCTACAGGGGGTGGCGATGGGAACAGCTAAACTCAGACTAAGTTGTTAAGAAGATGTTCATAAATTGGAATTACAGAACCAAACGATACTAGTATGTCTCATAGGCATTTTCGTTTTGATTTACCTACAGTGTCTCTTTAAGAGCTCATATATACCACAAAAGTAAAAGGTAGGTATTATCTTGTTAAATGTGCATAACCAAAGTCTTCATCACAGGTTTAAGAGGTACCAAATACCAAATATAATGTGTGGGGGTACTTTTATCAAATACTTGCAAATATCTGGTGAAAGTCTGTTACCACTAAGAAAAAAATGCAGTGGTCTACTGATGCCCTGACAATGATGCCAAGCCTGATCCCAGGTTAAACTTAGCGATCTTTTAGGGCTATTTCAGTTGCAAGGAACAAAAACCTATTGGAGCTAACAGAAGCAAAGGGTTATTTATTATAAGAATACAAATACGTAATCCAAGGAAGAGAGCTGTGTAGGCGGAATTTAAGCAAATTAGAACTGGAAAATGACATCACTTCCCTTCGTCTTCTTCAGGGATTGCCTGGTCTGGTCTCTGTCTCTAGTCTCTGACCTCTCCCCCTGCATCTCTCAGTAGGTCGGCTGCATTTTCCACATTCTCTCTACCCACTAGCGCCTCAGCTTACTCACAGGTGTTGTTCCCTCAGAAGGACACCTTGCAGTCAGCCCCTCAGTGGCAATTCTAACCCCAACATACTGTTACGGTTTCACCTCTCCATCTCTTAGCTGCTTCAGTCTCTCACCTCTCCAAGTCCTTGAAGGAGCTCTTGGGTCAGGTGTCTGCTGATCAGCTTGACTAGGGCAGGGCTGTCTACCCCAAACAATGGATGAGGGTGGAGTAGCTTCCCTTTACAAAGGGCTACAGACAGAGCAATAAATCATTGGAATCTCTAGTACATACAGCCGTGTGTGTGTGTGTGTGTGTGTGTGTGTGTGTTTCAAGAAACAGATTTCTAGTTTACTAGATTAGTTTTGGCAACTGGAAAAATTACTAATAACTGAAGTATTTGTGGAATAAGTCAATGAATATGTTAAAAAACAAAAATTGAACCCCAAACTCGTTTATGTTTTATATGCCTTCTAGAGAGAACTATTACAACATCCAGGCAAAACGACTTGAGTCTTATCATTCAGAGTTAGTACATAAAATAGTCATGTTTTTACACTAGTGAAGTTTTTATTTAATATATTCAAAAATAACACTAATCTTGTGGCAGAAATATGTAAGTGATTTCCATATAACTACAATACAAATCTTAGTTACTATTATTATACACTAGGAATCTAAATGTCTTCCCAAGAGTCTGTCCAATAGTTTTTAAATTGTGGGTCAAGACTTAATTTTCAAAAACTAGGGAGTATGAAAAATACTGGAAGGATTTGCAGACTCCATCTGACAAACAGGTAGGGTTCCACAGGTTAGTCATGCTCTGCTTAACAACGGGGAAAGGATCTGAAAAATGTGCCCTTAGGCAGGTTCCTCGTTGTGTGAACATGACACAAGCACTTACACAAACCTTGATGGTTTAGCCACCTACGCACCTCGCCTACATGGTACAGCCGACCGCTCCTGGGCTACAAACCTGTACAGCATGTTACTGCACTGAATACTGTCGGCAACTGTAACAATGGTAAGTAGTTGTGTATCTAAACAGAAAAGGTACAGGAAGAATATGCTATAAAAAAAATGGTCCACCTGTACATGGCACCTGCCATGAGGGGAGCTTCCAGGACGGGAAGTGGCTCTGGGTGAGTCAGTGAGTGAGGGGGAATGAGTGTGAAGGCCTGAGAAGTGACGGTCCATTACGGGAGACTTACAAACACTGTACAGAGAGGCTACACTAAATATATAAAAATATTTTTCTTTCTGCAATAAAATGACCTTCGCTTACTTTTTACTTTAGTAACCTTTCTACTTTATAAACTTTTAATTTTTTTAAACTTTTTGACTCTTTTGTAATGACACTTAGCTTTAAAACACAAAAACAGCTGTACGCAAAAAATATATCTTATTTGATAAGCTTTTCTCTATTTGTAAATTTTTAAATTTTCTTGCTAACACTAAGATACTAACACAGACACGTGCCTAAACCAGGGTCGGCAGCATCAGCATCAACCGTCTCCCGCCTCCACGACCTCCTGTCCCACTGGAAGGTCTTCAGGGGCAATAACCTGCACAGGGCTGTCATCTCCAGTGACAACAGTGCCTTCTTCCGGGACTTCCTGAAGGGGCTGCCCGAGGCTCTCCTTGAGGAGGCGTCACTCTTTTCAGAAACATGTCCACGCCAGTTTGCTTGGTTTCTTTCCTTTTTCATCATAGATCTGCTTGTAGGCAGATAATGCACCATGAACGTTCCTCTCCATTAATGAAAACATGCCGGTGTTGGGTCCACGTTTTCAAACTTTCTAAGAAGCTTGGAGAGGTCTGCAAAGGCTTCTGCTAACCCCTTCACTGTGAATTTTCTTGAGAGTTGTTCTTTTTCTTCTCTTTCAATGTCCTTTCCTCCTGCCTCTTCCTCAGCTATACATTCCTGGTCCAGTTCTAACGCCTCCTCATTAGTCAATTCCTCAGGAAGCCCCTCTAGAAGCTCCTCATGTCACCATCCACACCCAGGTTCAAGTTGTTTGCCATCTCACCCACAGCCTTGTGGATTTTTGCAGCCTCCACGTCTCCGGCAAATCCTTGATGTCATGGACGAATGAACCTCTTGAGTGTCACCTTCCAAGGGCCACTCATACACTCCTCAGGGACATCACCGCAAGCCCAAGCAAGGGTCTTGATGCAGTCATAGATGTTGTCACTATGACTCAGAACTGCATCAGTGTCTCTCAGTGCCCTTCTCAGGTGCAGTGATGGCCAGGTCAAAGGTCCTCCTCGGGTAGCAGGTCAACACCTTGGTCCAAGTGGATCAAGGAGGTGGTGTTTGGAGGAAGAAATACCACTCTGATATCGGGATGAAGATCATCAATAAAGGGAGGACGTCCGGGAGCATAAGGAACAAGAAGCAAATTCTTGAAAGGTTTCTTATTTTCCAAATGGTATTTCCCCATTTCGCTGGCACAGCAATTCAGGAGGGCTTCTTGGAAGAGGAGCCGGGTTATCGTGGCTTCTGGTTGCTCCTCTAGTTAGTGCGCTGGCAGTGGGTGCTCACTGATATGCTGGGAGTCCCGGGTTCTCTCCATGCCAGATCACAACAGGTTTCCATTTGTAGCCTGCCACACTGCCCCCAAACAAGACTGTTATCCTGTCCTTTAAAAAGCCTTGAAACCTGGCATTGACTTGGCCTCCTTGTGGACGGAAGTCCTTCCAGGCATCTGTTTCTAGAATAGGGAGGTTCATCTATATTGAATATTTGCTCTGGCAACGAATATTCCTCCACAATCAGCTTCTCTCAAGTTTCCAAAAATTCTTCACCTGCCTTCACATCAGCACTCGCAGACTCACCTCTCACTTTCACATTATATAATGAATAACAATTCTTCAATTGTTTAAACTACCTAGAGCTAGCATAAATTCAACATCATAGTGGGGACCCGCCTTGTCTTTCCACATCGCAAAGTAATTTTTTGCTTTGGCCGTGATCTTCATGGTACTGAGTGGGATACGCTTTCTGTGTCTGGTCTTCAACCCAGGTCACTAGTAGTTTCTCCACCTCTGATATAGGCCCCCTCAAACTTGTGTTAGTCTCGTTGCCTCGATGAAGCAGTTCCTTTAACAGCTTCCATCATGTTATTCTCATTGTTTAAAATCGTAACTGTGGTGGAATGGGATCTGCTTGACTGGGCACCACTGATTCCCCACCTTCAGAACCTTAATCACTTTTAATTTTGTTTCCAGGTCAGTCACTCGATGTGGTATCTTACTGCCAACGGTAGCAGTGGATTTTGCACATTTAGGGGCCACAATGAACAAAACATAAGATTAAATCAAGTACAAGAGAAAACGATGCAACCAGGTGATGCAGTAACATGACATGTATGACACTGCTGATGGCGTAACACGGCACACTGTTTTAAAGGAAACTTATTTTTTAATAAGTGAGAGTGCACCCTAAAATAATAAGAAATATAGTATAGTAAATACACAAACCAGTAACATAGTAGTGTACTATCAAGTATTATTGTATATAATGGTATGAATTATACATTTACATGGCTGGCAGTGCTGGTTTGTTTACGCCAGCGTCACCACAAACACGTGAGTAATGCACTGTGCCAGGATGATACGACAGCTACAACGTCACTAGCCTTCAGGAATTTTTCAGCTTCATTACAACCTTGTAACACCACCATCGTACATGCCGTCCTTCATTGACCAAAATTTCTTTACATGGCACATGACTGTATTTAATTGGTCAGAGATTTAAAACGTAATTTACCACAGAAAAACCTTTACTGATATAAATATAGTTATTGCCTATATTATTTGAAAAAGCATTGCTCCGCAGTGATTACAAGACTTGTTCTTTCTACAGCACTTTGCTTTCACTCCCATGATTCAATGTGATCCTCCCCTCAACATGTGAGACACACAGGTCATGTACCAATATTCCCATCTGTCTTTCTGTCCCTGCACATGACACGCACAGAATAATGGAGAGAGGTTTTGTTTAAGAGTTCTGAAACAATAAGTACCGGAAAAGAGAAGATAATAAGATACTGAACTTCCTACCTTTGGATGACCATATATAAAGATACTTTAAAAGAAATTTGAGTGGAAGATTGTGCCAAATTGCTCCTTAGGTCACTTTTAACACTAAAACTCTAGGAAATTATGATTTTACAGATTTAGAAACAAAGATGCAGAGTTGTTAAGAGACATGTCCATGGACCAGTTCTTTTGATTTCAATGCCACCGCACTTCCAGCTATGAACCTGGAGATCATAAAGCATACATTCTACATTACACTTGTAAGAAATCTTGGAAACTCAAATCACCTTTAAAATAGCATTTCTATTTTTAAAATCCAGGACACTGGAACCAGGACATAACATAATACAACATATCTATGATCTTGGACCTGCCTGGGAGTAGGTGTAAGATAAAAGAAGGAGCTATATGCCTTTTGTGCTGGATGTTACACACAGGGAGAAAGAGGGCCTTTCCCTTCAATCAGAAGTAGCCATTACTTCCATAACAATGACACCCAAGGCGCAGGTCAGATAGTCTCTTACCACCTGGTTAAAAGGTAATTTCATCTGCTGCCAAAGCAGCTGTGAACAGTGGGTAACAAAATCCCCACATCTCACAGCCACTGCCACCATATGTAAGACCTGCGATGAGGGTATTCAGAAGCCAATGACTGCACAGATTCACTTTGTAATCATTTACATAGGAGATAAAATTCGAAAGCATCAGGACACTCATGTAGTATATTTTTAACTTACATGGATTAACTCTTCATTTTTAAAGTGTTTTTTTTAAGTCATCTAAGCCACGAACATTTTACCAATGTGCTTTTTTTATTAGCTTATACAATCAAGTTTTGAGGCGCAAAAGGTTAAATGGTGTCAACTTAAAATCTGAAAGAAAGTAAATGCTAGAAAATGAAGTGATGAACATTTTCCTTTTAAAATAGTCTATCCAGTATCTTACATAGTTTTGGTTCTGGAGTGAAGTTCTAAAACACAAGGTAAATTTCACATGTATTTAGGCATAGTAAAAATATGATACACTGCATTTTATATTTGCATAAAACATAGCCATAATTCAATTCTTTTCATATACATAAGAGAATGACTCATTCAAAAAATATTTCAAGTGATGCATCTAAATCACAGCACACTAGTATATAAGTTTGCAACTCTGTTCATTTAAACATGCCACCTTTTTCTGAATATCATGTTTTGTCAGGATAGTAACTAAGCCTGCAATAAGCAAAAAATACATTTGTAAATTGCATATGAGGCAAAATTCCCATTTTACAACCATTAGCGTTTAAAATCCTATCCGACTCTGAGATTTGACTTTCTTATCACAATGTCCCCTACTCCTCCAACTCCCAAGGACAGCCCTCCTCGTTTGTTTATATTTTAACTCCCTGCTCTTAGTTTTTTCTAATACAACATTCCAAAGTTTGCTCCTGTCCTTTATTCATCTCCCCTCACTGAGTGCCACAAATACTCCTCCTCCAAATGGAATCACACTCAATTTCTTACTTCACAATTCCATTTTGTTTTCCTGATTCCCACTTCCAATTCCTAACAAACGAGATTTAAATTTTGAGTAAACTATTCTCTTTATTAAGTTTTGAGTGTATTAGTGAACTGCTGAAAGAGATAAACCATGAGATATTAGTGGCTTAACACAACCAAAATCTTATTTTGTGATCATGTAAAGTCAAACAACTGTTCTTCAGTGGCTGGCTCTCCTCCAGGCAGTGACTCAGGGACCCAGACTCCTTCCTTCTAGAGATTCTACCATCTCCTTGGCTTCATGATTGCCATTAGAAGAGATAAAAGAAAGAGGGCTAAACACAGCAGATGTAAGAAGCCATGCCTGAAAGTGACATACCTTCATTCTGCTCATATTTCATTGGCCAGAACTTACAGTCTCCTGGCCACACCTGACATCGAAAGAGCTGGGAAATATAGTCTAGCTGTGTGCTGAGGTTGGGAGAGGGGTGAGCAAATGGATTTAGTGAACAAGTAGCCAATGCCTAATATGTTGAACATCTAATGCATATTCTTAATAAATTCTCACTTAACTACCTTGTACTATGAGGGACACATAAGAAATGAAAGCAACCATACAAATAAAAATGGTTAAAATGGCAAATTTTATGTATAATTTACCACAATAAAAAAAAGAGAGAGAAAGATAAAAATGAAAGCAGTCTCTGTTCCTAAGGAGCTTAAAATCTTTTTGGTAAGATACACACACACAAATCAAATACGAGTAAGTGTCAAATACAAGTAAAAAATAATGTGAGAATCTTCATGTGCTTTACCAAATTACATAGAGTTCAATGATTTTTCTCCTAAATAGGGTCTCCGACTTGGCCTGGATTCTCTGAGATGTGAGGGAGGAAAAAAACAGACTTGACAATATCACAATATTGCCTTAATTCAAGTGTTTATAACCAGCTAAAGAGGTATTCTACTCAAATATGAATTATCTTTCAAAACTGTAAAGTATAAACACTAAGGCTTAATGCAATTTAGAGCAAATCAAAATGCATCACCACTTCTTTTTTTTTTTTCTATCTCACAGTGTATCTCAGAAAAAAAATAAATCCATTCTTTTAAAGTATGTGCTGCAACACATTCCACTAGCAAACAGGACTAGGAAAGATAAATAAGTAGTAGTCTTATAATTCTTATATTTTCTTACTATTTTTTATATCCTATAGAGAAAGGGAATTAATAACCCTGGAAATTTCCTTATTCCAATGTAATCCTATCTTTAAGAAGGTTATCAGTATATCCATAGACTTAAATAATTGCAGTGCTAAAAAGAAACAGATGTTAGCATGGTATTAAATAACGCTTTCTGTTACTCCTGGACAAGGGACAACAGGGAGATTACCCTACAGATAACTTTTTTAAAACACAGAAGAAACCTAGGCATTACGATACACTTCAGTTTTTATACCAGATTTGAATCTCTTCATATTACATAATAAAATCTCTAAAAGAGCCAAGCATAAAACATTCCAAATAATTTCATAACTCATTTCGGAAATGAATACATTTTAATTTTACAGTCACTAAATTTACATAGCTTAAAAGGTCACAGCAGGTGTTATGTTATTCTCATGAACAAAATGTTTGACATTAGGAACAATTCATACATTTTGACACATCTGCTAAATTCATGCTGCAAGCACTAGACTGCTGGCTTAAGTATTTATTATTATACTCTGCTTATATTTGAACTTGTTACCATAAAAGAGAAACATGCTATAATACAAAACTTTAGAAAAATAGATACATAATTGAAACAGCAACAAACCTAAATTTACTTTGTTATATACAGTCATAATTCCATCAAAGCAATGTTACCTCATTTTTTACATTTCTAAAACATATTCTATTCATGCTTTTGAGTTCATGCATATAAATAAAGTGCTAAGGAGAAAATAATATAACTACCAAAATTTGTTTTACCAAAGGCATTCCTCAATGACAAAACGTCACCTTCCCAGGGACCTGATATTCCGCTCCCAGGCCACAGCTTCTAAATAAAGTCAAGGGGTCCCTACATTACACCGTGAGTCAACAAATTCTTTCAAACAAGAACAAATTCCAAACTGGAGAACCCTGGGTAAGAATGCCCTACTCAATCCCCAGGGGAAAAGGCCACGTTCTTCCTAAATGCAGAAAAATGAAATGAAAGATCCATGTCTTTAATAAAATATCACATAACTCAGAAAAGAACTATCATGACGAAACATACCTCAAATACATCAGACATGAGTGATATAAAAACATATCACTTGTCTATGAAGTAATTAATCTTTCTCAAGAAATGCATGAAATAAATCTAAATACTCTTTTTCAAAATTATCAAAGCCATTTTTCATTCAACATTTATCATTTCCATTTGAAGTGTTCAAAGTGAAACAGTCAATATCTACATTTTGTGTTTTTTTCCTTATATGTCAGTTTACAAATAATAAGGTCTGAAAGACAATTTATAAAGATGACTAGATATTGTTATGCTCAAAATAAACAAACCATAAATATCTGACACAGCTCTCTATCTGACCGTGCCTCAAGAAGCATTATTACAAAGCGGCTTAGAACATAATTACAGAGCAGCTAAAAACTCGGGCTCAATATAACGAAAATAAAGTTGGCTGGCACAGGACGGTGTTTTGAAGTGCTTTCTGAATACCTCAGTCTCACACTCAAATCAGGAGCATCTGTCCGCCAACTGTCAAGATAATGCCTAGCCTAGGAGTTTTCCTGAATTCATCACTATTCATAGATGCCTGTCACTATTCAAAACGATCAAGGGAAAAAAAACAGCAAGAAGAAAATATGGAAAAAAAAAGATCCAAACTTTCAAAGTATTTTCTTTTTCTATATGTCCTAGTGGACGTAAGTACAGAATTTATCCCTTTGAACCCTGTCGACTCTGACTCAACTGCCCCTCCAGCTCCAGATCCAAGAAGGCAAGTTAAATTTTCTCTGGAATTCTAGGTAATTCACTAGGTTACATTAACATGTCTCACTTTGTACTGTTACTGGTTCAAGGTTCTGATCCATATACTCAAAGCCTCTACCAACCCGACATTACTTTCACAGGTACATGTAAGATGAAGCCACCACCCCCTCAGGAAAGCAGACAACAAAGGACAGAGAACTTTCATTGGCTTTTTAGAAGACACCACAAAATCCAAGTTAAACAAAGTTGTGTCTCTCATGAAACTTCATTTCAAACTGATTCTTACAAAATGCACAACTTTTTTCCAAGTCAGATACAACAAATTCAATTTTAAAAGTAACCTATAAATACTCCTCAAATTATTCAGAAACACTTTTCTGAGCCATTGTACCAAGGAGACAGGTGGGGAAGACAAGGCCCTCGTCTCTGAGGTCCTTGAAGGGACAAGTCTGCACCCGGGAAACAACAGAGGCAATGGGAGGCGAGGCAAAGTCAAGAACAACTGAGGGGAAAAGAGCACTAAGAATTCAGAGAAAAGTAAGACTCCTTACTGAGGGCACATTTGTACTACTGCCTACTTTACATAACCCATTTCCCTGAAAATAAGACCTAGCTGGACAATCAGCTCTAATGTATCTTTTGGAGCAAAAATTAATATAAGACCCGGTCTTATATTACATTTATTTTATATTATATTGTATTATACTATGTTATGTTATGTTATGTTATGTTATGTTATATGTTATGTTATGTTATGTTATGTTATGTTATGTTATGTTATGTTATATTCCTGGTCTTATAGTAAAATAAGACCAGGTCTTATAGTAAAATAAGACCAGGTCTTATATTAATTTTTGCTCCAAAAGATGCATTAGAGCTGATTGTCCGGCTAGGTCTTATTTTTGGGGAAACACGATAGTAACAGAACCAGTTTGTTAGCTCTATTTTTAGTTGTACAAACCTGCAAACATTAAGACAACTATTATGTGAACAAATCAGTAAACAAGATCAAAAATTGAGACTCAATATGGAAGTTAGTTTCCAAAGACATAATTTTTTCAAATATAAACATAAGGAAAATTTTTCTACATTGTAATACTTATTATACCTTAAAGTTAGTTGTATTTTTGACAAAATTATGTATTAAATAAAAACTCTAAGCTGAGATACGTTTTCTTATTGATCTCCATCAAAATTTAAGAGTAGTCCTAAATTTTAGTGTAAATATGACTTACCAGGGGTGCTTAATGCAAATGTACCCATCTTACAAAATCCCAAACCTAGGAATTCCAGTTTCTAGAAAACTGCATTTTTAACAAGCATCCCAAGAAATTCTAATACTGATGGACTATAGCCCACTCTTTAAGAAATAATAAGCAATAAATTTCTACAGAGAGAACATATTTGAATTTTAAATTAAAATCCATACTTCATCATATCGGTGGCCAACAAACAGTGATAAGATGTTGGGGAGAAAAAGATGAATAACAGGCAACGACTATTCTAAAATATCTTACAACAGAAAAGGGGAAGCCAGGTACACAAATGACAAAACAATGATAAGTACATCAGAATACTTCTGACAAAAGTGCTGGCAGAGTTCCAGAAGGGAGAATTCATTTTCATACGGGGACAATGGAACCAGGATAAAAGAGATGAAACTTGAACTACATCTTGAAGGACTGATAGGTAGGATTTCGCCATCTGACTAGAGCGAAGAAAGTGCTCCAGGAGGGAAAAGTGTTATCCACAAAGGGGCAGGGAAAAGAAATTACAGGCCACTCTCTGGGAAAAGGTGACCAGTACCGCTGGATAACAAAGCAGTAGATCTCAGCCTTTTTTCTGTCTCTACTTCAAACACAAGAATAATACACTCCAGCAGTAACTTCACTTATTCAGGTCCTCAATGGTAACTACATAAATTAAAATAATATGTGTAAGAGATCATGTATCTTTGCATTCCTTTTAAAGGCCACTCTGGCTTTTTCAATATACAGTTAGATGTATGTAACTCTTTGAAAACATCATTGCCAAGAAAAATTAATGGAAGTGGGAATAGTTTACAAGATTTAGGTGTATTAATGAAAAG
The DNA here is from genome assembly GCF_057876585.1 of Rhinolophus sinicus. Taxonomy (NCBI): domain Eukaryota; kingdom Metazoa; phylum Chordata; class Mammalia; order Chiroptera; family Rhinolophidae; genus Rhinolophus; species Rhinolophus sinicus. The sequence continues at coordinate 52,570,345 of NC_142506.1, forward strand.
CATACAAATGCCACATATATGTGGCTAAAAGATGTCACCACTGTTCAAAATGAATAAGCAACACACTATCCCAATTTTCAGAGCAGTCGCTCAAAGTACACAGAGACATGTGGTTATGTGCATTCACTCATTTATCAAGCTCTTGGTAGAAGATCAGGAAGGCTCTTGCCCTTTTGAAAAGGTTAGTACTCATGAAGATCTAATACAGGGCAGATTTGCAGTTTCACAGCCAACGATGATATGTCTATTATGCTGGTGGGTGCTAATGGTCTTTTTAAGTCTGTTCTGATTACCCTGTTGCTGGGCATTATATCGAATACTCAGTTTGATGAATTTGGAGTTCCAACAGGGGGATAATCTGCTCCTCAATGAGTAGGTCAAATCTACTTCAATTGTTTATAAAAGGTAAATAATAACAACAAGATTGATTATGTATGCGTTAGAGGATGTATAAGTGAATTCCAGTGGTAACATTTGGAAAAATTCCCTGAAGAATCCAGTTTTTTGTTGTTGTTTTTTTAATCTATCAAAAAAAGTAGGGTTAATATCATTTGACCTACCTACTAGATGTAAAAATATTTTATACGTTAACGTGAACTCAACTACTGCAGATAATAACCTAAAAATATAGCAAATATTAGTAATATCTAAGTTCAGGTTCTATGATAAACTTACAACAGTAACTTCTCAAAATAACAGACCATAATCTTCCTGAAAAACTTCAGTTGCTCAGCTTCAACCAATATTCTCTTTCTCAACCCAAGAGAAAGGGCAGGCGCACAGTCCCACAGCTACAGAAGAGCTGTCAAAAAAATTAAGAAAAAACATGGACCAACTGTGTAAGATAGAAGGTTCAAAATAAGAGTCACATTTGTCTTCTTCATGGTTCTCACACCGTATCCTCACGAAAAAGCTGGTAATTTGGTAAGGACAAAGACAGAGAGCAAAAAGGAACTTGTTTTACCCAAAAGGAACTCGTTTTACCCAAACATTTGGCATCCTTCAACAAATCTATCCACATCAAGTCAAAGAAAAGCAGGTAAGAGTCTGCCAATCCCATCCTGTTTGGGCCGTTGCATAGGTGGCCTCGCCAGGGCTCCCCGCCTGAGCAGAGCAAAAAGATGTCACTGAGGTAAAACCTGCCTCCTGTCAACAGCCTCACTCAGTTTTCAGCAGATTCCTTCCACACCCCCAGTTATGACAGAAAATGAGCAATTCACACCAGTATAAATGTTTTCAGTTCAAGTGAACACGGTAACATTTAAAAGGAGCCAAACCTATGTAACATACTGAAGTGGAATACTCACAAAATTAGGACAAGGCAGCTCAACCTGACATCTGTTAAGGGAGGGAGGGAAAAAATGGGCAATAATGGACATTTAATCCTAGGGTCAGTCTTCAAAAATCCACCCACAATACCAAAGGTTATTATAAGGGTTCTTGCCCTCAATTGCAATTTATGGGTTGAAACATGCAAAATTGAAAGCCGCATTCTTTAAACAATACCTAAAGGGTATTTAGAACTCATGAAACCAAGTTTCACATTTTCTTGTCTACAGTAAAAGAATCTTCACCCTCATATTTCAAAGTATTTATACCAAAAGGAAGAAAAAGAACCAAGAAAATGAAGCATCATAAATATTTTATAAACATCAACTCAATAATTTAATAGATCTGACCCTAACCTGACTTTAAAAAAATAAATAGATAAGAGAATTATAATACTGACTTGATAGTTACCCATAGAGGAGGTCTGGCAATTTATAATTGACCTAACTATATGGCATTCAGCCACATCTCTCTAAATTAGGTGAAAAACTGCCATTCAGCAGCCAAAAGTAAAATGTTGTAATCCTATGATGTGAATAGCTTAACAGAAACCACACACACGACTTGGAAACTAAAGACTGAAACTGTCAATTCCCTAAACAACTTACAGGACTTCACTGTTCCTGGAGACCCTGGCCGAGGCAAATGGTCTGATTGTTCAGTCCAGCCACTTCCTGAAATACCCATCAACTACGCACTGAAAAGTATCAACAGGCAATTGGCTAAGATTTTTTTGAATCCATTACTGTTGTATCATAATCCTTATGCACTTCTCATCACACACACACACACACACACACCCTGGTGTGAAAAAGGTGAAGGGGCTGAAGAGTACAAATTGGTAGTTACAAAATAGTCATGGGGATATAAAGTACAGCATAGGGAATACAGTCGATAATATGGTAATAACTATGTATAGTGTCAGTGGGATATGATCTTAGCAGGGAGATCACTTTGTAAGCTATATAAATGTCTAAACACTATGCTGTACACCTGAAGCTAATATAATATTGAATGTCAACTGTAACTGAAAAAAAGTTTTTAATTTCTAAAAACCCAAAATGTATTTTAACTATCTAACGATTAAGGAGAACAGTTAGGTAAATTATAGTATAAAATGCTTATGAAAAAAGTTCTTAATGACATGGGAAAATGTTTATAGTAGTAAGAGAAAAAAGTAGGCACAAAATTCCAAATATTGCACTTTTTTTAAATTAAAGTTTATTGGGGTGACATTGTTAGTAAAGTTATACAGGTTTCAGGTGTACAATACTGGAATACATCATCTATACATCACATTGTGTGTTGACCACCTAGAGTCAGTTCTCTTGCCATCACCATATTTTTTATCCCTTTTACCCTCATCTACCACTCCCCGCCCTGAATTTCAAATACATACAAATATATGCAAAGACAAAACAAATGAAAGAAACACAATCTATTAATAACTTGTCTCTGGAGAGTAAAATTAACAAAGATTATAATTTTCTTCTTTATATATATTTTTAATTTTCCCCCAATGAGAATGGGTCATTTTAAATACCAGAATAATTTCTTTTCATCCTGCCTGCATTTTTAGTATCTCCTTCTCTATTTACTCCTTACTATGAGCATAAATATTTATGTTTCAAAAATATCTTTGCATGATTTTTGTTTATAACATAAAATGTTAATGTAAGTATCTGGGACATTAAACGCAACCCACCATAAGCTCAAATGAAAGCAAAGAACGCAGTGACCTGCTACAGCTGTAGACTGTGTTGTTGTAGCCGTTCATTTGGGCATACTTTTAAGTCGAATAGCATGACAAGATCACCAACGATAAGACCACAGAGAACTGTCTACAAGAATTTAGAGTACATTTGCTTGATACAGCAACAAGAACAGAGGGAGCGAGAAGAACAGGTAATGGCAAAACGCAAGTGACTTACTGGATGGTCTCAGTACAACAGTAACAGTGGGGAAGCCAAGCTTCCTCTACACACATAGCAGGGCCAACTCCAAACAAGGATGCAAGTGGCCACAGACTTGGAAACTAGCAGTCGTGGGTATTTAAGTCAACAGAGAAGTTATGTTTTAGCCCCCCTTTATCCAAAAAGTATCTGTGATGAGAAAAAAGAAGGCACTATAAGTAAAACATTTTCATGCAAATATCTCAGCTCATGGCATGATTACATTTGTAAATTAAGAGTTCATGCCTCTTTTTAGAGTAACTTTCAAGTCAGAAAGCTCCGGGTTGAATTCTAACCCCTCTGTTTACTAGCTGCGTAACCTTGGACCACTCACTAACTCTCAGCATCTTCATTTTTAATTTCAGGATTTGAATATTCTACCTGTAGAGCTCTTAAGAGGATAAATGAAATAAAATACAAAAAACACCTAGTGAAAATCCTGATACATAATTATAATTCAACAATGTTTAGTTTCCTTCCCTAATTTGATTTATGTACCACCTTCACAGTTTTTGTCATCTCACATGCTATGTGTATCATCTTTTTAATATTCTTTACATAGGTTTACATTTTTTGGGTTCCTAAAAGGATTTAGTCTTACCTTCACAACTCTACCTGCTGAAAGGCTGGCTAGGAAAACCAGACTATCTATATGACAAAAGGACTCTGACCCTGGCAACCGGCCCCGGAAGCCAAAACCACAGGGTCTGCAGCAGACTGCCCAGAACACTCAGGACTTGGTCAAAAACTGCCACTTCCCAAATGTTCGCCGCTGCTTCCAATTCGGGACAATCAGAGGAAGTTAAATGTGATCCCCAAAACCATCACACAGGATGCCCACCTTCAGCTTTCGCTGCCAACCACCTGCAATCCGGGCACACCTGAAGCGCCCCTTCCTCATTTTTTTTTTTTTTTACCATAAAGCTTCCCCACTCCTCTGCCTGCCTTGAAGATCAGCCAAATGTAAGTTCCAGTGGCTGGCTCCCTGGCCAGGCAAGCTCTGAACAAATGATCAGTCTGGCCTCCATTGGGGGTAGTCACCTTGATGTCCACACCATGAAAGAACAGGATTGACAGGCTCGTTACATTCTTCTAATATACAAAAATAAGTACATAACTAACAAAATTTAAAGTAGTCCCCCTTGTAGCACCTAAAATAATCTCAAATGTCACACTTTAGGAAATGTGTAGGATTCTCAGTCAAATAGGCCAACACTATCGCCTCCTGGGGAGATAAAGGTAACAAGCTTCCTCTCTAATCCGTACAAATAGTGTCCTCTTTGTTAACACTTCTAAATCAGAACATCTGCAGTGTGATGGTGCTCTCAGAATATTTCATGGAGGGAGGAAAACCACACTTAGACCCCTAAAATGCTAAGTGAGTGAGCACCCCTCTGCCCACAACTTCCTGGGGATCAGCCCTGAGTGGATGTGAGTGGGTGGGGAGTGGACGAGGACAGCAGAGGGCTGTTCTGGAAGGCTATTGGTCATGCCTATGACACTCATTTGCACCCACATTTCAAGGTGCAGTCAGAACTACTCAACAGTGTGGTACAAAGCTAGGACACTAGGAAACAGGAGGATGTGTTCTGTTTCTTTGCTTGTAGGACAGATCTACTCAAACTTACATTTTTTAAATTGGTCTGAAAATCCTCCCGTGTGGATTGAGTATAGCTATCCAATAAACTGGAAAGTTTCTCAACTACTGCAATTACTATACTAAATACATCCATGTTTTTAAATAGTAACCTCCGACTCTGGGTGATGCAGAAATTTGCGACACTGCTCCTTAGTAGTGACTTTAAAGAGTATTGTATAACTGGCACTGGTTCACGAAAGAGAACAAGAGTTTGAGTTCTGATGACAAAAACTTAGCCCAAGTTCAGAAAAAGTAAAGAATAAATACCAACGAACAAACAAGTACCCTCAACGACTGCAGGGAACACATCTATTGCTCCGAGCGACCAGTACTGTAAAGGTTCTACAAGGAATCCAGTGCACCAGACTGCAGCTAATTACGGATTTTCAAGTGATTAGCAAGCACTTGTTGCCTCTTTCACACCACCCTCCAAACAGCAGCCTTTGAGAGGAGAATAGACTGCAAATTTATGGAGAGAACACTGTTAATCCTTTGGGGAGAATTAAGTGTAAACAGGACGAGTCTGCATCAAGGTGCTTTGACAACAGTCATCTGCATAAACACATGCTTAACAACACACAGGTGTTCTGTTTCACAACTCGCACCCATTTGATGCTTCCAAGTGCACGTTCGGCACAAACTGTTAGGAGTACTTTGAAACCAGCTGCCATCACTATAATTAGCTGCTTTCCTACACTTTGTTTACTTTTACCTGTTCAGTATTGCTGTGCCAACTCACGCACTCAAGTAAAATGACCATTTCAGTCAGGGCTTTCACTCTTAAGGTAGAGACAGATGACAGACCGGAGTCAATTTAAACTTACTTAATCAGAACCTTCTGGAAAACAGCCTTATCAAAAATACCAAATGGAAAACTCAAAAACTTTTGCTTTAAAACATTTAATAATGGGACAAAAGATAGTTCTTTTTCTAAAGCTGTTTAAAGTTTTGACTCAGAGGAGACTCAAATTACTGTAGTGTTGATTAAATAGAAGCAGAAAAGGGGAAATATTATAAAAGCTCACCAACTAAAGAATAAGTAAAATGTAATGCTATTTACTCAAATGGAATACTATACAGCAGTTAAAAGGCATGACCTACCAACAGCTACAGCTATAGCTATAACTACATAGTGTGGGTCGAGCACAAAAACATAACACTTGAGTGGAAAAAAGGAAATTTCAGAATGCCAAGAGCTAAAGTCTAACCATCATAAAAATAAATAGTAACCAAATCAATATCCATATAAACGTAAACATAATTCTAAAGTCAGGATTTTTAAATGTATTGATACAAAGCCCAAAAAACACAAAAGCCAAATATGGCAGGACCTCTTGAAAGGAAAATTTTGGTTGGGCTGATCCTCCTAAAACCCAAAATACTAGATACAATGTCAAGTCAGAGCCACCAGAGACTGTCTCAGCTCATGTGTCAGTGTATCCACTGTACCTGGTTAGCACTTCCAGTAAACAGTAAGTATTTGACCAATAAAGAGTTCCTGAATACATGAATGAATGTATCGGTGAGTGACTGAGTGCATAATGTCCACAAATAAACTGAAATGCCAAAATACTATTTTAAAAATGTGAGCAATAAAAAGGAAAAGTCATATTATTAAATCACTTTAAAATACTTGTTAAAATATCATTGTAGTAAGATATTTGAAACTGTAACAACAGGCTACTCATACTGAAAATAGTAATATTATTTTACAGCTGGAAAAATATTTTGTTCTATTTCTTTCGTAACATTTTCCACCCTTTTTCTTCATTGTTGGACACTAGTGTAGCATTCCCAGAAACGAAGTTCAGCATCCGAGTGGCTAAGTCTGATCACCATCATCCTTGTCGTCATCATCGTCATTACTAGTTTTTCCAGCTGTTTCCCTCCTTTTCTATTAGACTGAGCTACAGAAGCAAGGCATGTTTTACACAATCATGTGTGGAAAACAAAATCTAAATCCAACAGAAGGGTCACGTTTTAGAAGGACCCAGAAAGGAGAGGAAGAAAATGATAGGTATCTAAGATGGCGTCATGGGAAGACAAGTAGAATGGCAGAATGAATTTGAACTTGAAAATAAATCATTCAATTGTTATTAAAAAGTGAAATTATTCCCTTTTGCTAGTGATAAATGCAAAGTATGTCCTAAGTAAACATTAAGTATAGTGGTAGGTAAATTGGGATGGGGGGGATATACATTTAGCTTTGGTTATATATAGTCTAAACGATCTGCTACACATTTATTTTAGAAAACACAAATCTGTAAACATAAAAATATGCAAGTACCAGACAGAAGGCTTGAGATGACGGTAAAAAGTGTGTGCTTTACAGTCACATACCTGGGTTCAAGTCCTGGCTCTCCAACTTACTATCAGCGTAATCTAGAGTTAATCCCTCTGAAGCTCCATTTACTTCACTACAAAATCAGACAAAAATATAGTACTGCCCTCCACATACAGTTATTATAAGGCTTACATTATATATACAAAGCAATCAGCATAGTGCCTGGCATATACTGTAGTGAGTGATCAGTATGTTAGAAATTACAATCACTGATCATTATTCAGCTATAATGACCAACATTCAGCTTCCAAAAAACAAAAAAACAAAAACTGAGGTAAAGGAAAAAACGAAAAGTCCTCAAATGGCTGTACTTGATGCCCAATGTTAATAAAATTTACCAAAAGTGAAATATACTCAATGAGGCTGAAAGAAGCACTGTCCTAGAAGAAAACGAAAAGCAAGAATAGCAAGAAAAGAGATAAAGATTTAAAAGTCAGGAAAATGCCAGCTGCAGAGCAACTTTGTTCTTAAACATATTTCAAAGACAAAACCAAACAAGAATGGAGAAAACAGTAACAGAATCTTAAAGAACTCAGGAACCTTGAAAAGAGCTAAATGCTAAGATTGAAAAAATGGAAGCCTAACTACAAAATGAGAAAGTTAAGCATATACCAGTTTAAAACAAAACAAAGCAGATTGTTGCAGATTCATCTATTAAAAAAACCCTCCAAGTCCATCAAGTTCCATTCAGACGGATGCTCCCCGTATTGGGTATTTCTCTGCACCCTTCGGACGGACAGTTCCCATGTAACTGGCACTTGCGGACACACACATACCTGCTGAGTGAATGAACTATAGTATAGCGCACTTAAACAGCAAATGTCAAATAGTATCTGAATACAGAGGAGTTCCCTCTCCAGTATCATTACTAGTACCTCACAGATTGCCTTCAGCCCCACACTTTTCCTGTACTACCAGAAAGGTGCCAGATTGCTTCCATTCTGTCACCTTTTGTTGGTCTCTCTCCCAGGAACCTGCTTCCCTTCACATTGTTAACAGGTAGCTCTTACTCAGTCTTACCTTCACAACCTCTGGAAAGCCTTTCTTGACTCAACTGCAACAAGACGTGTATGCTTAGACAAGTCACTATTTCTCTGCGCCTCAGTATATTCATCTGCAAAATGGGGATAATAATAGTGCTTACCTCATAAGATTGCTGTGAGAATTAAGTGAGATAATTCATGTGAAGCAGCTAAAATAGTGCTCGGCCAGTAGTGACTGTTTAATAGAGCCTGCCTACCTTTGTTATTCCCTGATACCTAAGTCTAGATTAAAAGCCCCTTTTTTACTTATTATTATTATATCTCTTTCCCTACCACAGCATTTACCAATGTGTGGGTTCCATCATATTTGCTAAGGAAGATGAAGAGTAAAAAGAGAAAAATAAAATTGAAGAAAGAAGTAGAAGGCAGAAGGAAAAGCGGCATTCGAGACAGGAATGAATGGAGTGAAAAAGACAAGGCAAAGGGTGAATTTTCTTAATAAGACGTTAGTGAAACAAAATTGAACTCCTGTTTGAAGGATTTCGTACGTTCCTCTTGAGCCTACAAAGATTCTCCACTGAATAAGACAACAATGAGAGTCCACTGGGGGAAGTGACTGGGTGTCCATTTTGCTATAAATCAGATGAAATGAAATCGAGGGCCAAAGGGATTCCTCATCCTCCTAATCTGGGTGTAAAAATCACAAAAACAGACTGAGGCTAACATAGGACAGACACACTTGTAAATTATGAAAAGATCCCAACACACTAAAGTACTCTAGTCTCTTCATACAAATTAGCTGTTCATTTAAAATAATATAGAGTAGCATTAAGACCAGAGATTAAGATAAACTAATATACTCAAATTGCACCAACTACCTCTATAGACCAGAGAAGTTCAATAGAAGAAAGCACCATGAATAGACTCTTCACCAGAAAAGAAATGTTTGTTTTTGCAGGTTAGCTCCACCATTTTTTTCACATTTGCATCCTAATAGTTCTACTTGGTCTGCCCATTATGCAACAGTTCTTTACAATACAGCCAGCTACCCTGACAACTGGGTCCCTCTGCCAGAGTGGCTTTGTCTAAATCCTAAAGCTGTGCTTGGTTATGCGCTGAGCCCAGGGGCCGCCTGTGATCTGAATGCCAATGAAGAGGGCAGACCCTGTTGTCTAACAAGCCAGAGACTAAAAGGTCTCTTTGGGGTCAACAAACTGTCTCGACTACTTTCATATGCTTAAGAGACTGGAAAATGAAGCCAGAAATGCATCCTATTTCTTAGGAGGACAATAGGAAAAAAGTATTAAACATTTAACATTTGTCAGATACTTAGGGCTTCAACTTTAAAATAGAGAGGGGTCTAGTAAAACTCCACACGTAAATAATTATTCTTTTAAATAGGAATAAGCTTAAGCTTAAAGAAAAGGTGTAAATAAATTTCAACTATCATATCAAATGTGAGGGTATTTAGAGAATTTATATACTCAAAATTACACATAAACTTTGTATCCTTCTTACCAGTTGGTAACTGATTGAAGGAGATGAATGGCAAGGATATAAAGATGGTACACGGGCACATTATAAAATTTAGCATTTGGCTATAATCTAAGAAATTTAAATTATATAACTCTAAGGAACCATTTCCTAGGTAGTACCTAGGAAAGGGTTTAACAGCAAACATTAAAAAATGCTAAAAAGTCCAATAGTAGAAGGAGAAAACTACTGTTTTGACTACACAGTTTTATTTCAATTGTCAATGATAAACAGCATGCATTTTTGGTTTGTATAATCTGCTATCAGCTACTATCACTATTATACATTTCCTTACTTCAATGCTTGGCGGCTCCTTTTTGTTCCTTTTGACTAATTCTCCACCTCTTCTATTTAATCAAAAGCCAGATCCTCTGGGTCTCACCTCCTAGATAGCTCTCAGATTTATCCACCTCACCCGGCTGCCCACACCTTAAGTCTCATCATCACCAACTCTCACCTGAATTCCTGCAAGTCTCCTGACTGATCTCCGGCCAGAGCAATCCAACAGATGCACAACGCAAGCCACATATGGAACTTTACATTTTCTCAAAACCACATTTAAAAAGGTACAATTATTTCAACTTATTATTTTACTTCACCAAGATATCTAAGGTATTATCCTTTCAACAAGTAATCAATAAAAAAAAAATTATTGAGATGTTCGATGTTCTTTTTTCTTCCAAAGCATGAATTCAAAATCCAGTGTGTATTTTACACCTACAGCACACAACTCAATTTAGACATTACATTTTCAACTGCTTATGCATTACAGTGGTCCTACCAAAAAAATTAAAGGAAAAATACTTACTATTGCTTCAGTTTTTAAATTAAAATGAAACAGAATTCCTAATCCAGCTCCTCAGCCACACTGGCCACATTTTCAATACTCAACAGCCACGTGCCCGGGACTCATGGCTACTGGGCTGGACACCAGACCTGTAGGCCTTCCATCTTTGCCTCCTCTAATCAGACAGCGTATTCAAAAACGCAGCGTTCACATCATCCTATGGCTTAAAGCCCCGTGACTGCTGCGTAGTGATCTCCTGACAACACCCCGCTCCTCGGAGGCCCTGAAACATTGCACTCGTCTTCCTCATCTCCACTGACCCTTTACTCTCTGCTCCAGTCAAACGAGGCTTCTTCCCAGGAACATCCTGAGCTCTGTCCCTTCGACTTCCTCCCCTCCCTGTCACCTGGCAACCTCCAGCTCGTCCTCCAGGTTTCCACTTAGAGATCATTTCTCTTCTCAGATCCCTTCCTGTTACAGGACACAAGCTCCTGTGAGGCCAGGAGCCATGTCACTCTTGTTCACTGTTGCATCCCTAGCATTTATTAAAACGCCTGGCACTTTGTAGGCACTCAGTAAATATGAATCAATCAACAGAGTCATCTGAGCTATCTTAAGTGAAGCCAAGATATGTGCTCATGTCAACATAGGTGACAGGAAGACAAGAGCCCTCCTGTGAGCTCATTGCATGGTTTCATTATCACTGGCCAAAAATAGACTGACCATGAGAAACTAGGCCAGACTTAACACTGAAATACCAAGACTCTCAAAGTTGTAATATTCAGTACGAAGTAACACTTTGTGCCTAATGGATTCTTGTGTGTCCACTGGAAAAGATTAGAGAAAAACTTTTCCGAAGCTACTTGTTGGAAGGGGGATTCATTAGTATAATTCCAGGCTTCTTTCTCTCCCTTTACTCAAATTCTGGTGAGACAGAGTAATTTACCTGGTGGATAAATTTGAGGCGAAAAAAAACACCTTAGTTTGCAGAATTAAGCTCAACCCCTTTTACTCCTTTTGAGGCTAGTCTGCTGCAAAAATGCAAAGTTGCCTTTGTCCCTCTGTGCAAGAGATCAGCAAACTACACAAGTTCTGCTGCCTGTTTTTCTAAATAAAGTTTTATTGGAATGCAGCCACACCCATTAGTTTGCAGAGTTGAGGAGGTAAGAGTTGTGACAAAAAACACATGGCCTGCAAAGATATTTACTATCTGGCCCTTTCCAGAAAAAGACCCATGCTCTATGGCACTGTCTTCCTTGTATTACCTGAAATGCACAAGGGAAAATCTGCCTAATACTGCAATTCAATCAGCAATTCATTTGACCCTCACACTAAGACCTCCAATTTAGTCTTCATCAGTACTATATTTTGGCTACCATCATCTTTACTCTTCATTTTACATCTAATATTGTATAGAAGGCCAGAAAAGAAAGAGTAATTATTCATACCAGGTCCTCCAGAAGCACCAACATTTGATCTATGTGATTTTCTAGGCATTAAGTTCTAAGGTGTGAAATTTGAGAGGAGCGGACCTCAGTCAAGTATTTGGTCAAGCTATGAAGTACCTGGAAATCTGTTTTTTAAAGGAAATGTTGGCGCTACATCTGGGAAATTTTTATCATTAATTTAACTTTATCACACACATGACTGTATATTCTTTATATGGTCAATAAAGAACACTATCAGTCTAAATTCCAGCCTAGTTCTTTAAAGACTAATAGTGTTTTCATGTTAGACCTTTTGTTTTACGAAAACATATACCTGTATTTTCTGCAAAAGGCTTGTTTGTCTTTGGACATTATTGATTTTTGTTTCCTTGAATGTTTCTGTTTTTTCCTCTAAACAAATCAAATTACACAAAAAATGGCACTAGGTTACCTATTTCCAGTACCACTGGTAAAAAAACTATTCCAATAATATATTAAGGAGCATTTATCTTTTTATCTCATATCGATGTTATTTAACTTTTTAGCCAATGACAATTCTATCACACGTACTTGTGAGAATTTACATGTAACAATATTAATCCTGACAATAACTACAGAAGAGGTTAAACAGAGGGAATTAAGATTTTCCTTTTATAAAATTTATAAAACATAGTCCAACAATAATCTTACATAAGATATTTAAATAGGTCAATGAGAGTGCTGCATATTTTTACCACATGCTTATTATTCATTTCAATTTCTTAACCAATTTTGTCTATTTAAGATCATTTCCCTGGTGCCACCCATCTCACATTTCCAAAGTTTTCTACTAAAGTTGCTTAAGTAATTAAACACAAGAAGAAACACATGATGGTATATAAAATACTTCCTACCTCAGTACTAACTCAGGTTTATTTTTAGTTGCTGAGAATTCTTTTAGAAGAAAACCAAGAATAAGAAATAAACCAATTAGAACTTTTCAAAGAAATCACTTTTGTGCAAAATGTTTTACATGATAAATGAAAATGAAAAGGACCTCAGTTTTCTATTTTTCATATCAATTAGGCTGTAAGTTCTTTGTATTCACAATATTCAACAAATACTTGTAGACTATATGTTTTTCATAATCTTCAATACATTCTATGACATATGCCTTCTGTTAGAGTTGTCACCTTCCTAAATTGAAAATGTTTTTAAAAAGCAAACCAGTTAAAATCACATGAAAAAATGGGATTCCATATAAATGATAAATATGACTCTCTGGTAACCAGAAACCTTAAACTTTAGCTTTTCATGTTTTCTTCTCATCTGGTAGTATAGTAAAACAAACTTTTTAGTCTTTTTCATTTTCCTATCAGATACCTATTTCTCTTCATAAACATACTATGTGAATCCCAGTATTTAAGAAAGCCAGCATTCTGAATGCTCAGGAACGCAGGGGCTTCAGGGTAACTTTTTTGGGGGAAAAAATGTGTAGACCATTTAGTGACTTGAAACCGTATTAGATTACTGAACATTAACTGCTACAACAGACAAGTGTTGGCTGGCTTAATATATAAGCTCTGGGGTACATGGTCTCCAAGGTCACCATGGCAAGAAAAAAGATCAAGGGAAGAGGTACAGTGTCTCGGCCCGGAAGCGACACGTAATATTTTCACTCACAGTCCATTGGTCAGAAACTAGTCATATGGATCCACCATAACTCCATGGAAAGCTGGAAAATGTAGGAGCACATGGAAAAGTAGGCCTTTACCTCAGAAACATGGCTCTACAATACGGCTCAAGGTAATCCCAAACCCTGTGTTACAAGATAAGGTTGTAACTGACCATTAAAACTAAGATTGGGTAGATAGATCAACTTTATATTCTCTACACGGTCTAGTATTTCTTTACCTGGTGGGAAAAAGATTCATACTATTTATTTACACTACATTTTGATAGTTTTTCTTTTTCAAAAATATCAGTAACTAGCCCTAAGAACACTTAAAAGATAAGCATTTGAAATTAACTTTGTGGTGTGAAATACAAGAGTAGTTTCATTAAGTTAGAAAAGATTTTCATAGACTTTCACAACTTATCAAATACCGAAATAGAGCAAGTCATTATACCAAATGTTTTCGATGCTAATTTACAAGGTCCCTTCTTAGCATAAAGAAGTTTAATGTCTTTGAAATGTAGTATCATGAAATTATTTTGGTATTCCAAATGAATAGTAAATATATTAAAAAGTACTCAACTCCAGTAGTCATCAGGAAAATGTAAATTCAAACCACGATGCAGTATCACTGCACACCCACCAGAATTATTGAACGTGAAAAGACAGACACTCTCAAGTGTTGGTGAAAAACAAATGGAACTCTCAAACTGCTGAGGGGAATGTAAAGAACCAACACTTCGGAAAGTATCTGACAGCATCAACAAAAGCTGAACATACACATACGCTATGATCTGGCAGTCCCACTTCTAGGTATATACAAACAGAATCTGTATGTAGCACACCAAAGACATACAGCCACACAGTAAAAACAGTCCAAGTATCCCACAGGACGACAGATAAATAAACTGTGGCACAGTCATACAATGAAAACATTATTTAACAACGGGCATCAATAAACTACTGTTGCAAACAACATGGGTGACTTTTACAAAGACAATAAAAAAGAAGCCATATGATTCCAAATGCAAAAGCAGGCAAAACTAACCTATGGTGAAGAAGTCATCCTATTAGCTTGGTGGAGGGTAGAGACTCATTGGTTGAAGAAGGCTTAGAAGGCAGGGGTGAGGTTGTTTTTTACGTGGGTTACTTACCCGATGTGCTCACTTTGTGAAAATTCAGAGGGGTATGCTTATGATTCTTTTACTTCTCTGTAGGTATTTTATACTTTAAGAAAAAGTTCACCTTAAAACATTATTACTTGTAACAGAAATACACTCCCTTGATTTATATTTTGCACCATCATCTGTTGGTCCCAATATTCCTTGCTATGTTCAATGGTAATTTTTGAAATGGCTATTTGCGTTACCACGTGGAAATTTTATTTGTGATAACTATGCTTATTAGTCCACAGACATTTAAAATATATATATATTTTAGTCTCAAAAATATATTTCTTTTGCAAGTGATAAGGAAGGTTTTTAAAATTTCTTATAATGATCTCAATTCTAAAATAGAAGTATAGGGCACATCCATATAAGAAAAAGAAATATGACACCAAAACCAATGATTTTAAAAATAACGCACCATGTTAAAACATGTAGGGATTTTAGAGATGACTGAAATCAATTCCTCTTATTTTACAAAAAGAACAAGTAAGGTGATTTGCCCAAAGTCACTAACATAGGTGGTAACAGATGATATTAACACTCAGCTCTGCAAATGAGGGTTTTTTACTCTTACCTCTAGTGTATTCTCCTGCCCATTTAATCACTGGGACTAGGAACAGAGGTTTTACCATGCAAAGGGAATTCCTTTGGGATGCTTTGGGAGTTGGACTTAGTGAATTCAAGACATATAATAATTATATTAAGTGTTTGCAGTACCTGTGGTATTCATCTTGAAAATAGCTTTCAAACAAACAATGCATTAGACTTACTGTGATGGTCATTTCATAGTATATATAAATACTGAATCATTGTACCCCAAAACTTATGTTATATATCAATTATATCTCAATTAAAAGATGCATTAAGTAGACTTTCAAAAATATAATTTAGCAAAATCTACATTGACTCTAGAACATAACTTTAATACAAGTGTCAACAAACTGCAAAAACACAAATTCCCAATGAAAAGAACTTTCAGGTTCATTGGATGATTTTTCACTTGCTGTTTCTACTTCCAGTTAGCCCTAGTACAATATTACTTTACTAAATTAAAATATAGGTAGTACTTCATATTCAAACATGTTTCTCTCTCTCTCTCTATATATATATATGTGTGTGTATATATATATATATATGTATATATATATATATACACACACACACATATATATATATATATATATATACATACATATATATATATATTATTTTTTTTTCAGTAGCTTAACATTCATCTCTAACTTGGTCTTTCAGTCCCAGTCCCATGTCTTCTTAGATCTTCTCAGTTTTATATACACATATTTATTTAAATATTTATAATACCTAAATCATACCAACTTATTCAATTAAAGTGTATTCCAACTTTATGTTTCAATGAACTAAACATGATTTATCCTAATAATACCAATACAAGCATATATTTGATAAAGCCAGTTAAAAACACAAAAAAACTTTAGAGACAATTTCTTGTCAATCCGTGCGTCACTGAGTTAGTAATTCATTAATTGCTACTGAATTCGTAAGTCATTACTTGCTTGGGTTACTTGTACCCCCATTTTGTCAACAGAGATCATAGTAAGAAAGGAAGAAACTTCCAAGTTTGATAACTAGGCCACAGTCAGAACTGCAGACTGACTCTGACTCCTAGTCTGTCTCAAAAAAACACTCTATAGAGAAGAGAACGAGTCCCATAACTTCTGGGTATTTACTGCTGCTGATTTTTAAAAATTGTGTTAAAGAAATGAATTTATTAAAGACCGTGAGGGATCAGAGGAGAGAGAGAGAAGGAGGCGGGGGGGGGGAGGAGAGAGAGAGAGAGAGAGAGAGAGAGAAAGAAAAAGAGAGTTTCAAGATCTTTCCCTTGAAAATCTCCAATAAACTTTATGAATATGCAACAGAGGATGAAGAAGAAGGCATCAGAAATTTTCAGCCCTGTATTTTACCTCTGGAGAATTCTTATTGTCTTGAATAATATGAACATGGGTGGGGGGGTGTGAAGGAGTGGTTCCAGTACAGGAAAGAAACAACTGCAGGCGGCCATGCTGAGCTTAAAAACAAACATCAAAAGGGGCTTTGGGAGCTCACCAGCTGCAAAGTTTTTGTATTAGGCCATGATTCCACTGGGAGGATGGGAGCCCCTAAATAATGATGTCAAAAGAGTTTTTACATGCCCAGGAAGCTATTTGAAGCAAACAAACATCTCCATTTGTTCCTAGTGGAGGTTAAGGCCTTTGGGGATTAGAGATAGAGAGTGGAGATGGCCATTATCTAAATAAACTTATTGTTCCTAGCACAACAAAGGAATGCATTCTGAAAAGGGACTATGTAATATTTTCACTGTAAAACTCCAAACGAAGAAATGAAATGAACACTCTTTCCAGTTGCCAACAAAAAAAAGTCAGAAAGAAGTTTCATTTTGAAAATGATATGGCAAAGTGAATTAAAGAGTAAAAAATGAATTGTAGAATAATTTCCAGAGAATTTCACTAATGGGGCATTTCTGCATCATATTTTTTTCCCTTTTTTTTTTTTAAGTTTTATTGGGGGAAGGGGAACAGGACTTTATTGGGGAACAGTGTGTATTTCTAGGACTTCTTTTTTTTTTTTCTCCAAGTCAAGTTGTTGTCCTTTCAGTCTTAGTTGTGGAGGGCGCAGCTCAGCTCCAGGTCCAGTTGCCGTTGCTAGTTGGAGGGGGCACAGCCCACCATCCCTTGCGGGAGTCGAACCGGCAACCTTGTGGTTGAGAGGACATGCTCCAACCAACTGAGCCATCTGGTAGCTCAGCTCAAGGTGCCGTGTTCAATCTTAGTTGCAGGGGGCGCTGCCCACCATCCCTTGCGGGACTCGAGGAATCGAACTGGCAACCTTGTGGTTGAGAGCCCACTGGCCCATGTGGGAATCGAACCGGCAGCCTTCAGAGTTAGGAGCACAGAGCTCTATCTGCCTGAGCCACCGGGCTAGCCCTCTGCATCATATTTTAATGCCTTTTATCATAGAGGCTATAATCCATGATGATTGGTTCAACGTACATTTGAGAACGCAGAATTATGACGTCACTGCTGGGAAGTTTTTACTGCCTGCTCTTTTTTAGCATTCTACCCAGGATGCCTCAGTAGATGTAACATGTTCCTGTTCACATGACCAAAAAGCAAAATAATTTTTTTCCTAAGAGACATGAAGGGATTAAAGAAAGATATCTTCAATTAAGAGACCAAAATATTACCTAACATCTACTCTTAAAAACCCATAAAAAGGTGCATTTTTTTCCCAGTCAAGGAAAAGTCTTACATACAATTGTCAAAGTAAGTTGTAGTACCATGTTCTGCCTATTTCCACTTACTCCAAATAATGTATTTTTTCCTTCTTTGAAGCTTATCATGTTGGTGGCACAGGTCCCGTTCCTGGCCAACTGACGCAAAGGGATTTCCTGATTAATATTTGTTTTTATACAGATTGGAATGATGTTAGCAAACAGGTACCTTTCCAAATGGAAGTGTTAATATTACATTGGGAGTACCACAGAAAACTACCTTAAAATATAAACTGACTTTGTCCATGAACACAACACAATTCAAAAGGGATAAATTTAAGACAGTTTACTTAAGACATAGTATTGGTTTTTTGCAAATATGGCTAAAAATGATTTAAGATCATAGTGGAAGCTATGGGTCAGCAATGAAATGAGGTGTGTAAAAAGCACTGAGATACATGGTTAGACATATCACATGCAGAAAATGTGACACTGCTTTTTCTACTATAATGATCTTCAAATGGTTATATACTGAGACCCAACAGTTCTGGCAATCTTTCCTCAGTCCAATGAAGAATAATTAACATAAGTGAAACACAAAAACATAAGCAGATCCTATAAAATATATAGCATGCTGGAGTGTTTTCTATATACATGTTTCTGAGGAAGTAAACAAGATAGGATTATCGGCTTGTCTTTTTTTTGCATAATAATTACAGTATGTATTCTGCTATGTTTAATAATTACAGTGTCTAGCTGTCCAAAATTGTTCAGAGGTTTGGAAAGAACCAAGTTGGATAACCTTGTGGGTAGGCAGGATGTCAGACAAGCTTTCTAAACATGACTGCTTTATTTGAACATAAAGATACAGAAGCAAAAGTATGCCTGGTGATCCTATCTGGTTAAAGCAGACAACAAGAATGAGATAAAAAAAACTGATGGATAAACACTGCGTTCTTCCGTACAGTTGAGAACACACAAAGCAAAGCTACACTCACAGCTATGGAAAAGACACACACCAGGTTCACCACTTAGAAATAAGCAGCTTCATTACTGCTTATAAATATTCATTAGTCCCCATAAAACCAGAACCCATCTAGCAGACAAATAACTAAAATGGTGTTAAGGAAAGAAAACGACTTCACAAGCTTTGCGGTACAATTACAAAAATTTTAAGTACTGGAGGAAAACTACTAGTTAGTGTGATTACCGTAGTACAACTAAATCAGCAAAGCCGTATTAATCAATCACAGGAACCTTCCAGGGTTTGCTTTTCTTCTAAAGGAGGTATTCTTTCAAGGTGTAGGTGTACAAGTAAGATACCTGGATAATCAAGAATCAATCTGCATAAATTCTTAAAAATTCTGTTTAAATGACTTGTGTCTTCCGGACTGCCTGTCAAGGCTAGCACTGCCATATGAGTCAGAGTGACATCTAGTGGCGGCTTCGTTGCACAGTACGTATTCAGTACTCCATCTCTCAGAGAACTACAAATGAACAGTCCCCTTCCTTGCACGTGGTAGGCACACAAACACTACTGCATGAATCAGCTGCTCTACCTTTAATATTTTAAGCTAGTATTTCAATTTCCCTACTCCTACTGAATTCCTCCTTCCTCTGCCTTACCACTTCGAGTCCTTCATTCTTTCCCTGTTTTCCCAGTCTATAAATTCCCTTCCACCCTCACTCATCTCATTCTCTATGGTTTCTCTATCTACTTTTTCTTTCATGGAACTCATTTTATAAATCTCCACCCTATGTAAATTATGTGATCTATTTTCTGTGTAATTGCTCTGAGTGCTGCTGTATTAAACCATGAAACGAAGCCAAATGAATCTACCATAGTTCACACAACCTTGGAAAATTGTCTCTAGTTGACTTGATCATCTGTAAGTCAAACTGATAGATGATTATTTACCAGCAATCAATCTTCTTTACCCTATTCAAACCTCTCTTTCTGCAACCCCAACTGTCTCATTCTATAATAACCTTACCTCCTAGAAAACATGGAAACTACTGAATGTAAATAACCTCAACTTCCCAACTCTATATTTGAAACCATCTCTCTATTTGAGATAATCTCTTTCTCTATTTCAGAGGACATACACATACACCCTCTTTTTCAAGAGGTAGTCCCTATTCTTGTGTCCAATTTTTATTGTCATCTATCTCTAAATTTGGTTCTGCCAGTGATTATATCTCTCCTGAAATTTTAGAATTTCCCTCTGCATTTTGACTCTTAGCCTACAACCTATGACTATGCTCATCCCATCCAAACATCATTTTTCATTGACCCGATGTATTTTCTTTCCTTTTATCAAAAAATAACTCAAAAGAATAATCAATAATGATTTCTTCAATATCCATTCAGTCATCAACTCCTTGTAATGTGCATTTTGTAATGTGCATTTTATCGTCACTATTGAAATTGATCTCTAGAAGGTCACTAATGAGGCCATCGGTGGCTTCTTTTCAGGCCTCACTCTGCTTAAATCCTTACATGATGTTGTGATAATTGCTCTCACTTGGCTTCTATGGTAGAGCAATCTTTTTCTTTTTTTCCTGTCTCCTTCCTAACTCTTTCCCTGCCTACTTCTTTTTATACTGCCTAAATACAATATGCCCTCCTATAGACTTCAAAGTAAAGAGCCAAAAGTATTGCTTCGATAAGAAAGTGGTTCAGTTAGTAAGTGGAAATTAATCTGCCTATGAACTTATCCAAACTTACATTCTGCTAATCTTCTCTCCTTCCTTTAAAATACTACTTTAAACCTACTTCATTTAAACTTTCCCTGATTATTTCCAATCATAATTTATTGTCTTTGATGAACCCACTTTTGTATTGTATTAACATACATTTTATGTCACCTTTAGATGTGTCCTAAGGTCTTATAAATTTTACATCATGTTTACTTGCTACTATATAAATCCTTCACCCACCATCTCTCCCTCCCTCCCATTTTCCCTAACCGCCCCCTTTTCTCTCTCTCTCTCTCTCTCTCTCTCTCTCTCTCTCTCTCTCTCTCTCTCTCTCTTTTCTCTCTCTCTCTCTCTCTCACACACACACACACACACACACACACACAAACAGACACACACACACACTGTATTTTACTAGGGTCGCAAGCTCAATGCCCTTGTCCCCTAATTGTGGATATTTCTTTAAAATGTTCTCAATCTAAACATACTACTCTTTACACACTAGGTTCTTAGTAAACATTTTTTGATTAAGGCTTTCTAATACGTGACTAATCAGTCAATTCACTGAAAAGAAACAAAATCATGTTTTAAAAAAGAAAGAAAACTGACTTCCTTTTTGTTTTAGTTGCTGGTACTCACACTATTAGGTATACACACATATAGGAAGTTAGACGATGCTCTGGAGAAAAGATAACTAATTCTGAGCTATCTAACACAATTTTACTTGTGAAAATCGTTCTATGTCACAACTCTAATTCACATCAAAACAGATATGTATGCTTCATGTTTCTCAAAAAAAACTACTACAGCAAAGAGAACTTGTAGCAAGTCATCAGGACAGAATCGTGAAGAACAACACTACACTTGATGCATCCGTCTATCCAGCTTCTATACTATGAAGACATTTGCCACAGGGTAGGTTTTAGTGTGTGCGAAGACTCATTAGCAGACCAACTAAGACAGACTGAAGTATATCCAAGGCAATGATACAGGAAGTGGACATTCTGGCCAAATGCTTACATTTGGATTTAATTATCAAGAAAACTGAAATGAGTTAATAGTCTAATAAATAGCAATTATACCTAAATTTTAATGTACATAATATTCTCTCGTTTCCTTTTTTGAGGGGGAGTCCTATATTCATCTTTTAAAATGATAAATTGTTTTTGTTTTGCTTTGTCTTTTTAATCCACTGAAGAGAAAGTAAGGATATTCTGCTGTGTGGCTCTGCTCTAAAGAGCCTTAGCAAATCTCATCTGCTGTCGGAGGGAGAGAGGTGCTTTGATCCGGGAGGGACATGGGGACTCCAATTCAAAAATGCAAAACGGAGAAGAAAGGAACATTTATTCCTGAATGAACAAGAATAGGCCTCAGATACGCATGGAAGAACTGAAACAGGACCCAGCCACAGCAGAACTGGGCGGCTGGGTGGGGGAGGGGCCACAGAATAGTAGTATCTGCATAGGGGTTCATGGCCAAGTTCCTCGAGATCATGGAGGGCTCAGGAGGTGGGCTGCCTTCCAGGAACTTCAACTCTGGGGCCAGGACTGCCTAGGACTACTGTGATTAGATAATCTGCTCTTCACGTTGACGTCCCACCCAATCAAAACTCCACCGGCTACAGGGAGAGGAGGGACAACCTCACTACGGAAGTCTGGCTGGCCAATCACAGCCGGCCCCTGGGCCAGGGCTAACGCTGTCAAGGGCTCCCAAATGGCACTTGTTGGGAGACCTCTGTTTTATTATTTAAAGTAACTGGAAGTTTCTCTACTTTTGGTACAAAACCAAAAATCACTGGATGAGAAAATATTTTCAAGTAAGAAAAAAATCCACTCAATACTGGAAAGTACAAAAAATATGATGCTTATCCAAAAGCAAGCATAAGCACCTGAAAGGTAAAGCCATTTGACACAGCATTTTAAATAGTCCTGCAATGCTGAATAATCATAGTAACCACGAGCAGTACTTCCTGCACAGCTTTGATTCTGAAATGAACATTCTTTGTATCTGATGATATAATTCAGCCCTTTTTGTGGTCAGTGCTATAAATGTTATGGAAATTATGTGCTGCCCATGTTCATTACCTAAATTTCACATAATAATAGGTTTGTTAAATTAATTTTTCCCTAAAATAGATAAAACAATTATTCCTTATTAAGGATTAATCACTTGCCAAATTTAATTTTCTAAAACAACCTCATTTCAAATTACACACAAAGTCTTAGATTTGGTGTTTTCAAATTTTAATTTTATTTTTTCAAGCTCAAATAAACTTTAAATTTTTAAATAACTAACACTTTGCAGGTAGTCCCCTAGTTTGTAAGGGGCCTTTAAGTTCACTGGTAGCTTTTGGATACTTTGAATGCTTTGTTCCAGAGAATAATACTCCAGTTGTTAAATCTGAGGATGTCACAAAGGTCTATTTAACTCAGTTAAATAGTAAGTACTAATCTGTACCAGCTAAAACAGCCTTAAATCTAGGTCCTTGGAATGAAAGGGTGGGGAAAAGGAAATTAAAGTTTTTAACCTTCTTCCCAGGCACAGAATTGGCCGTAAGCAAATATTTGAAATGGGGAAGTATACCTTTGGCATATTTTCTATGTCCTTTTTACCAGTTTCAGGGTCTTCATGTCTCTTCCATGATGTCATACCACCTTGATCTGCCTTAACTTCCCCAAATGCCACATATTTCAAATTTTAGTCTTCCCTCACCCAACATCTGATTTCAGCAGGCACCAGAAGACCGCAAACTGACTCAAAGAACTAAGTGAAAAGGCACGCCTAAACCTTTAAAAGGTAACTTGAATTTTTAAATACTTCTAACTCAAATTTATAATTTATGGTGTCTTAAATTTATAGAAATTAAAACAAAGCAACATTTAAAAAAGGAAATCAGGGAACATGAAGTTAATCTAGTATAAAAATAATTCTAGGAAGTGACCCTAGTATTTTTTGCTTTTTTTAAATACTAGACTTAGAGATACTTGGTTTAAAAAAGAATTTTTCTTTCAGTATATATACTTGGTAGTTGCATAACGTTGTTCTTTTGTAACCCAATGTTGATACTATCAAGGTTGGTATAGAAAGGAAGGGTTCCTTCCAGGAGATACAACCATTTCCTCATGTTACGTTCCTGGTGGAGACTCTCCAGTTGTTCTCTATTGTCTGCTACATCAAGTTCAAACTCCTCAACAGGTCAGGAGGTCAAGCAGCAGCAGTAAGAACTTAAGAGGAACAGCTGAGTCGTGTTAGAAAGAACCTCAAAAGCTAAGTTGAACAATTAGAATCCAATCTTTCTCCATGAAGCTTTCTATCAAGTCAAGATGGAGAAATACCAATGAACCGCCTCTTGTACTAATAAGGTAACATAGTTTGGCACTTAATTGATACACTGCCTTGAATTATTCTCTCTGTTTGATGACACATGGGCCTTTTTCCCTGAGTAAATTATGGAAGCGTGGAAGTAGGTTATGGAAGTCGATCTGTAGGATTTGCCTCATTTCTGCCTACTGTCCCAGCTTCGTTATTAATAATGCACTCTTATACTCTTAAAAGGGTCCTACTTTAGATGATACAATATTAGTTATGCTATCCTTAAAGTAAAAGACTAAGTTTCTTAAGTTTCTTTTCTCATATCAAGTACAGAATACTCACATATACTCAATAAGAACTTTTTTCTATTTGACTGAACTCCATATGCAGTATGAAGCTGCTAACCTGTTTCCCCAAAAATAAGACCTCGCTGGACAATCAGTTCTAATGCGTCTTTTAGAGCAAAAATTAATATAAGACCCACTATCATATCATATCGTATCATATCATACCATATCATATCATATTAGACCCAGTAAAATAAGACCAGTCATATTAATTTTTGCTCCAAAAGATGCATTAGAACTGATTGTCTGGCTAGATCTTATTTTCTGGGAAACACGGTATTCTCTTGATTAGTCTCATGGCTCTCTGTACTTTTCTTAATTAGTACTTATCACGGTTGATAATTGTATATATAATTGAATATATAAATATTTATATATTTGAATGACTAGCTGTTTAATATCTGTATCTGCACTTGATTGTAAGTTCTGTGAGCAGTGGCACTCAGGAGTGGTGATTTTGCTCCCCACCTCCAGAAGACATTTGGCAATATCTGGAGACATGTTTGGTTATCACAAATGTTGGGGATAGTGGGGGAGCAGGGAGAAAGCTGCTGTTATCTAGAGGGTAGAAGCCAGGGATGCTGCTGAATATCTTAAAATGCACACGACAGCCTCCTATAACTAAGGAATATCTAGTCCAAAAGTACTAAGGTTGAGAAACCCCATTCTATGAGGGCAAGAACCCCGTCTATTTTGAACCACAATCTTCTCATCAGAACAGAACTGATGTATATGAAATGGTCAATAAATTAATGAATCAATGCATCACTCAAGACCCTTTAGTAATTCTCCTCATATGGGCTTCTTCTCGCATTGCCTGCTGTTTGTCACTTTTGCAAACCCACGTGAAAGACTGGAAGTTAAGGGTTAAAGTGTAAGTGAATCTTTGAAATGCTCCAATTACTAATATATTGACAGATTAGCTGTAAAAGAGCAAAACTGTTACCTCAGTGAGCTTCCCCTTACAGTTCTCCATGTTATCAAAGTTATAAATTAAATTACAAAGAAAACTCTCAGGGTTCTCCAAACCATTTCTTATAAAGTACAATTTAATTAGAACAGGCTTCGCTTCAAGGTAGCCATTAGGTAAGTTCAAAACACAGCGACGTCCATAAAGACCAGAATAAAATTCTAAGGCTTAGCCACATTCTGCACCCCATCAAAGATGAACAGTTATTAACTTTGTAAGCGGGCATTTTCCCGCCAAATCGCGTCGTAACACGGGGCTTTTTTGACATTTTCTCGCCAAAATTAGACTTTCTGTAAAATATTCATATCTTTCGATCTATTTGATATTTTTCTATGAAACTTTCAGTGTTTTAGTTTAAAAAGAGGTGCAAAATATGTGTTATTCTCGTCTCCCGCGCTTTGGTATAAAAAGCGATATGACGAGTTTACTCATTTCCCGCAAAAAATGTGTTAAAACACCGATAGAATCCCTTATTATAAGGCAGTTTCACCGAGGCTACAGAATTCCAGAGTAAGCATTACATTGTGAAGGTGGTTTTATTCTTCCTTCCGTCTTTAGGCCTGGTCACGGGATTTAGGAACCTGTAGGCAGAAGCTGACATAAGGGGTCGCGTCCAACCATGTAAGTGGACACAAGTATTAAGACACTGGTCACATGCAAGAGACTGATTAAATAAGTAATATATTAAAGATAATTGAACCCAGATTTCTCACTGTAAGTTATATAGAAAGGGCAAAGCTAGAAAGAACCCTGTGGTGCTAAACAGGAAGTGAGACATTAATATCAACTCATTTTTCAATATATAGATGCAGAAATTAATACACATAAAAATGTATGCACACATCCACATATACTGTTTCCTAGCTATTTGCCAAAAAGGCCTGAGAACAGTGATATCCAATATGACAACACAATTAATGCCCAGATTTGGATTCCAATTATCATTTTCTACATCAAAAGACACCGCTTCTTGTAATACAGGAATTCCAGAGCTGGGGCAGGGATACTGGGAGATGAACCTGGAGCATCTCATAGGCAGGTGCTCAAATAACAGAGGAGACATGTTAAAGGTCACAGAAGTTTGAAGGGGCTCTCACTGACTGACCCAATCTGAATCAATTTGACCATCAAAATACATAACAATGAAGAATTATAACTCATTGAATGAAACAAGAATCTGTGAGCC
Source organism: Rhinolophus sinicus (assembly GCF_057876585.1). Classification (NCBI taxonomy): domain Eukaryota; kingdom Metazoa; phylum Chordata; class Mammalia; order Chiroptera; family Rhinolophidae; genus Rhinolophus; species Rhinolophus sinicus. Next base: position 52,596,927 of record NC_142506.1, read on the forward strand.
CATTTGATATAAACCAACCAACTCTTATAGAAGAATCGTATTGAATTTATAAAACATAACAGAATTAGAAAATCATCATTTGACATCCATCTTAGTCACAATTAAATCAGGCAAGAAACATCAACACATGCTAAAACCAATTGGTGCCCATTTGATGGGAATATGATATTTATATAGTCCCAAATGCTCTCCCTACAAAGTAATAATACCAAAAGGGGAAAGAGAGGACCTTCACAGTGCAGAAAACAAGCAGTCGCTACTTCAGTCAAGTGCTGAAAGGTACCATCGCTAGTAATGGGATAAATCAAAACTGAACACCACCTTGGGAAGATACAACAAAAACACAGCATCACTTCTGAGAAACTGCTGCCAAAAATGTATAACCTGAATCTAACAGTGAAGAAACCTCAGACGACCCTACATTGAGGGATATTCTACAGAATAACTGACATGTAATCTTTAAAAGCACCAAGGTCATAAATATAAAGACTGTGGAGCCATTCCTGAGTAAAGGAGGCTAAAAAGAACTGACAACCAAAGGCAAGGCAAGATCCTGGATTAGAATTTTTCAATAAAAGACATTATTGGAACAAGTGGCAAAATTTGAATGGGGCCTGACAATTAGATGGCAGTGATTGATGTATCAATATTAACTTCTTGATTTAACAGTTATATTGTTATATAGGAGAATGTTTTGTTTGTAATAAAAATCCAAACAAACAAAGTATTCAGGGGTAATGGAGCATATTACACTCAAACAGATCAGGAAAAAAAGCCTGAGTTATTCTTACAATTTTTCTGTAAGTTTGAAATTATTTTAAAATGTAAATAAAAAATAAATAAAACGTGGAGGTTTTTACACTTCCACTCCCTCTGTGCATTTTCATATAGACTTATCTAACAATTAAAGCTCTTAATTAAATAGGTTCTAATAATACATTTCATTCATTCAACAGATATTGAGTGCCCTGCTCTATGACAGGCACCAGGATAAAGTGGAGAAAAAACATTGCTTCCAAGGAGTTTCTGTTTTGATGGAGGAGGAACAAGTAGGGTGTGTAGTGTGTGTTAGAGGCTGATAAATGCTGAGGAGAAAAACACAGAGCAGGGAAGAAGGGAATATAAAGTGTTGGGAGGAGGACTGAGGTTTTAGATAAGGTACGAAGGATGGTATGTATCATCCAGAAGCTGACTTGTAAGAAAAAGTGAAAAGATGTGAGGAAACGAGATACAGCTATCTGGAGAGGGGAGAGATTTCTTGACATAGAGAACAGCAAAGCTTTGAGATGGGAACATGCCTGACGTATTCCAGAAACACACAAAAGCTGGAATGGTTAGCGCATGAAGAACAAGGGAGGAACTGGTAGGAAATAGGGTCACAGCGACCATGAGGAGCTTGTAGAGCCTTGTGGATCCCAGAAAGGACTGTGGCTTTTCTTCTGAGTGAGATGGGAAGCTATGGGAGGTTTCAGGGCAGAGAAGCCACCATCTGACTTAAGTTTGACAGGAGCACTGGAGCTTCTGCTGGGAAATGGGTGACAGGGGAACAAGGACAATCTTGATAGGAGGTAACATTAAACAAATTTAACTTCTCCACAACAGCCAGTCCCATAGCATAAAATACAATAAAAACTTAAGTGAACGCTATGTTGAAAAGTCATGTTTTATACTATACTTTTCTAAAATAACATGAGGGCTGAGGTTTAACTCTAAAAATTATTTTTTTTAAAGGAAAAAAAACATTAAAAAATTCAGGTCATGTTCTAACTTCCAGGTTTCTTGCTTTTCTTTTAATCAGTGAATTTATTTTTGACATTACTAAAGTAATGTGAAAACCACCTCTTAGTGTAAATCTAAGATGTACTTAAATGAGAACAGTTATTCAATATTGTAACAATTATGGTGAATGCTTCAAATACCAAAGAAAACTCAAGGGAAGAGCGACAGTAATATGAAATCCATGACAAGGAGACAGGAGAAATTAAAATTAAGAAGAAGGGAAAAGGAAGGGAAATTCTCCTTCTGTAAATGTAAGATTAGGTAATTCAGATGGATAGCCATTGAGAATAATTTAAAATATTAGACAAAATAAGGATGCCAATAAACGAACTCCCACATTAAGCTGGAATCACAAATGACTACTGTCATTAGCGAATTAGGTAATGGAGAACCAAAAAAATCAGCTTCGTCTTTCACAGATCTGCAGCCTAACTTCATGACTTGGGAGTGGACGGATCAGCAACCTCACGACTGGAACTTGGATGAAGGTGCTCCTAGATTGCTAATGCCTCTGAGGCATCTAGCAGACACAAAAGAAAATCCCTTTGGGGAAGGTATCACAATTCAAGGCTTCTGATTTCGACAAAAAATTTTCAAACACAGTATCTAGCATACGAAGTCAATTCTCACTATTCCTGGATTCTGACTGGCAAATTTGCCTACTCACTAAAATGTATAATCCAAAAATCAATACAAAGGGTCCTCTTGCAGACACGCACAGAGCTGCAAAATATTTGAATCACCCAACACCCATGTTCCAGGTGAAATCCCACAAGGCAATACTCTGCCTTCTTGCTTCAACTCTCCTACTGAGAGTGTCCTTACACAGAACATCTAGTACCCCATTTTTCACCTTTTTGTGCTTTTTGTTAGTGATTTGGCTGTTTAAAATGTCCCCCAAGAGTAGTGCTGAAGGGCTATCTAGTGTTCCCAAGTGCAAGATGGGCTTTACAGAGAAAAACACGTGTTTTAGGTAGGCTTCATTCAGGCATGAGTTGCGGTGTGGTTGGCTGTGAGTTTGATGTGAATAAATCAATAATGTGTATTAAATAATGTGTCTTTAAACAGAAACACATAAAAGGTTACGTATCGATCAATTGATGAAAATGTTGTGACCAGAGGCTTGTAGGAACCTAATCCTGTATTTTCCCTAAAAGCAACAATTCAGTATTTGTAGCTACTTTATATAACCTAGCTCCCATGCATAACAAGAAACGACAATATTTATCACCAGCACGTTGATGAGCCAAGACACCGGAAGCAAAAACCTTCAGAAACAGCAAATTACAAAAACAGACCTACAGGATTTCAGATATTGAAAGTATCACAGAATGTGAATAAAACAACTCGGCTTAGTATACTCAAGGAGGTAAAAGTCAAACTTGAAATTTTCAGCAGTGAAATATAGAACTATACAAATGATAGCTCATTTGAAAAACACAAATATAAATTCCAGAATTGAAAAATATAATGACCAAAAATAAGAACTCAGTGGGCAAGTTTAATATCATATTAGATACCACTGAAGAGAAATAGTGAACTGGGAAACTGTCAGAAGAAACTATCTAGAATGAAACACAAAAAGACGAAAAGAAAAAAAAAAAAAAAGGAAAACACTGAAACGGACAAGATAACATAGCAGACACACAGGGACGATTTTACAAGTTTCTAATTGGTATCCTAGGAGATCAGAGAGAGAACATGTTGAGAGAGTATGGGTATCTGAAGAGTGAACAGCTAAGAATTTTCCTGGAAAACATTAATCTGTATAATTCAAGATAGCTAATTAATATTGAGCCATGATAAATAAAAAGAAATCCACACCTAGGCACAAAGCAAAAAGAAAAATCTTAAAAGTATCCAGAGAAAAAACAGATTGCTTTCCAAGGCTCAACAGCTACACTAACAACTAACATTCCAATAGTTAATAGTGGAAGCTCAAAAACAGAGGAATGATTATCTTCATTGAGTAAAAAATAAATCCCAACCTAGAACTCTGTGCACAGTAAAAATATCTTCCAAGAATGCAGGCAAAATAAATACATTTTCATACAAATACAAATGAAAAGATATCGACAGATGAATGGATAAACAAATGTGGTACACACATGCAACAGAATATGATCAGCCTTAAAAAGGAAATTCTGACACATGGTATTATCAACATGGATGAACCTCGAGGACATTATGCAAAGGGAAATATGCAGTCATAAAAGACAAATACCATATGATCCCCCTTAACTGCCGTACCTAGAGTAGTCAAAGTCATAGAGATAAAAAAGAATAGTTCTTGCTGGGGGTTGGAAGAAGGGGGAATGGGGAATTATTGTTTAATGGGTACAACTTCAGTTTTGCAAGAAGAAAGGAGTTCTGGAGAGGGATGGTGGTGATGGTTGCATAACAATGTGAATGCACTTACTGTCACTGAACTGTACCTTAAAAAATGGCTAAAATGGTAACTTTTATGTTACATATATTTTACCAAAAAAAAACAAACAAAAACTAAAGAGTTTACCACCAGCCAGCCATGGTAAAGGAAGTTCTAAAGAACATACTTCAACAGTCTTTACACTAGCTAGTCCCTCTTTCTGTAACAGTTGTCCCTCACACGTGGCTAGTGTTATCTCATGTTCTTCAGGCCATCCTATCTGAAATTTCAACCCAGACAACCCCTCTCTATCCCTGTCAACCTTGACATTTCATATCCTATCTTCCAGACTTGATTTTTCTCTATTGTCTACTGTACCATAAGCTTTATGCATTTGTCTTGTTTATTTGCTATCCCCCTCACTTCTGTGGAGCTCCATAGTAGGTCCTCAATAAATATCCTTGACTGAATGGACAAATGAATGGTTGGGGAATGGCGGACTGAAGCTAGACTCAGGTCCCCCTCGGTAAGCCCTCCTACTTTACCCTTACTCCAACTACTTAACTGAATTTCAAATATTAAGTTTAGGAGTTGATAGAACATGTTGCCTGGCTCCTGAAAACTCAATCAGGGAAGGAGCAATATTTGGGAAAGATTTCTCACATCCTTGGGATCACTGGAAACCAGCTGCAGTATCAATATCCAGCAATGAATGGCATGTCCCAGGTACCTAAATGTCTGGGCCCAAATAAGACACCGACCATTCCCATGACTATGATCAGAGATCTAATGATCTTTCTCTGCTTTATCCTTAACCGTTTAAACACATAAATGTCATCTAATGCAAAGCACACAGCATTATGCCTGATATATAGTAATGATTTAACATTAGGCATACCAGTTAACTTAAAGACATACTTTTTTCAAGGAACATACTATGAATGCATTTTAAGAAACACACTAAGCATTTTATTGTTGAAGACAAAATGAATTTTGGTTCCTTTATCCTGGAATCTTTCTTGCTGGATGACCTACTGATCCTAACCCAAATCTGGCATCTAATTTCTAAAATGTCACTATACATAAAAATGGATCAAAGACCTAAATATACTCGTAAGACCTGAAACAATAAAATGCATAGAAGAAAACATAGGTACTAAACTTATGAACCCTGGGCTTAGAGAGGACTTTATGAATTCGACCCCAAAGGCAAGGGAAGTGAAAGCAAAAATAAATAAACGGCACTAGGTATATCTAAAAAGCTTCTACACAGCAAAAGAAACCATCAACAAAACAGGTAACCAACCGAATGGGAGGAGATATTTACAAACAACACTTCCAATAAGGGGCTAATATCCAAACTATATAAAGAACTCATACAAATCAACAACAACAACAACAAACAATCCAATAAAAAAATGGGCAGAGGACCTGAACAGACGCTTCTCCCAAGAAGACTGTATACAAACAGCCAACAAATGAAAAGATGCTCAACTTCCCTAGCTATTAGGGAACTGCAAATCAAAACCACAGTGAGATACCTACCACCTCATACCTGTTACAGTGGCTATTATCAACAAGACAGGTAAGAACAAGTGTTGGAGAGGTTGTGGTGTAAAACGAACCTTCATACACTGCTGGTGGACCTGTAAATTCGTACAACCACTATGGAAAACAGCATGGAGTTTCCTCAAAAAATTAATAGAATAGAATTACCATATGACCCAGCAATCAATCCCTCTTCTGGGCATCTACCCCCAAAATTTGAGAACATTTATCTGTAAAGATATATGTACCCCAAAGCTCACTGCAGCATTATTTATAGTGCCCAGGATATGGAAACAACCAAAGTGCCCTTCAATAGTTGACTGGATAAAGAAGATGTGGTATATATATGCAATGGAATATTACTAGGTCATAAGAAAAGATAAAATACTACCATTTGTGACAACATGAATGGATCTTGAGATTATCACGCTAAGTGAAATAAGTCAGACAGAAAGTTGAGAACCATATGATTTCACTCACATGAGGGATATAAAACTGAAAGCAACAAACAAACAAGACAAACAAGCAAAAAGTCATAGACTCAGACAACAATTTAGTTGTTACCAGAGGGAAAGGGGGTGGGGGGGTAAAAAAGGGTAAGGGGGTCAAATATATGGTGACAGAAAAAGATTTGACATTGGATAAACACACAATGCAACAAACAGATGATGTATTATAGAATTGTACACTTGAAACATATATAATTTTATTAACCATATCACCCCAATAAATTTAATAAACAAATAACAAAAGTCAAAACAATAGATTTTGTCAGTATACCCGGTTATTGTAAATGCATAAAGCATTTACAGTTTCCCCCAAATTTCTGAAGAATAAGTTTAATATCTTCATCGTAATTCTGAGTTTCTGACAAGTTCTGGCATGTATTTAGTGACTAAATTATGTAAAATGGATAGACTTAAAATGTTTATTAAAATTAATTTTTCATTCCTAGAGGCAAAAAAATAAGCACTTCTTTTGAGGCTAGACTGCTGATCATATGTTCTTAAAACTGTCCTTGTCAACAGAAAACACTAAAATAAAATCATAAACAATGAATTTCCTGTATATATTTTAATTGCCAACTTTGAGATTCCTTTGTAATGATTTATTCAAGCTAGCACACCATTTTACAGAAGCAAGGTATTCAGGGAGGAAGGATAATGTCAAAATTATCTTTTTTATCTGACTCATGTATAATCTATGATCCACCCTCTACAGATGGCTATGAAAGCATCCAAAACCACGTCTCTGTGTGGCAGAGTGCATCATGCGCCACAACATGGACTGCTTTCCATACTGTTAAGAAGACTAGGAACATATTTTCTCTCAAACCCTTCTTTTCAATCATAAGTCCCTTCAAGACTAAGTAATTACAGAAAATAAATAAGGTATGTGCGTGGTTAAACACTGACCTCAGCACATCTAGCAATGCAAATTATGCATGGTAAGGTAAAGATTGTTGACACTGTATTTAAAATGTAAATCTTCTAATCTTCCAAAATCATTCGCTCACTGTTCCAGAAACATTTCTAGAATGAACCATGGCTTTCAGGATTGGGGCCAAGTATTTTATTGGGAATTTTAACATTGGCTTATAGATCTGATATCTGTCATTTACTTATTTATAACATAAAAATACTTATCTGAATAGAAAATATTTTAACAACTTATGAAAGCAAAAAAAAATAGTATTTCTAAGCGTAATTACTCAACTATCAAATCAAATCAAGTATCAAGTTTTCCTACTGAATGAAAAATTATCATCTTTCCATTCTTCATTAAATTCTGCCTAGTAGCTAAACAGAATTACATGGAATATTACTTTAATAAAGAAAAATGATTCAACTTAAAGTTTATTATTGTTGATAATTAATAAAACTAAACAGGCAATTTCTAAATCATCATTTTACTCTACTGAGACATGCTTTAAAAAGTGAATAAATAGCCTATCCACCAGGATTTTGTTCCTGGGGATTCTAACCACCAGTACAATCTTACCAATTAAATTATTTCTAGTTTACAGCCCCAGAATAAATCCTTCGAGTCATTTTTCAAACGAGTAAGCTGTTATTTCAGGGAATCCTGCTATCTTTAAAACTGAGTGTTCACAGATAATTAGATAATAATCCAAATTTTACAAATTTTATTAAATGAATGAGAAGTGAGTGCTTTACTGTGAATCACTTGGAACTTCACCTTTACTATTTAACATAAGGCTTGAGTTCAGAGCCCACGTGCGACAAAATATTCCAGCAGGTCCCTCATGGATACGTCTTTATCACTATTGATAAAAGCATGTCAATTGACAAGAAAAATTCTGCTACAGATTTAGAGCAAGGAAGAATTCATAGAACAGATGTCCATACCAACATTCTTCATAAGATACTCAAATTTGAATGAAAACAATTATGATAATATCAAAAAAGTTTAGTAAGTCAATCTGGAAGGTTTCTAGGCATGTTAGATCCTCTAAATAGGATATGCAAATTTCTAAAGTAAGTATATTAAAAAATACAGTAATATTTTGAAGAGGGTCTAGAATAGAAACCAAAGGAATGTTCTAGTTAATCACCTTAAAAATTCTAGAATTTACACATCACCTTTCAAGGTTTAAAATTATATTGCCTTTCAGTTTATTTCATTTTAGATATAAATACTACTTTTGCTTTAATATCAGACGAGTTGGAAAAGCACAGCCTTCACTTACTTTTTCATTTCATCAATCTAATCAGCGGAATGTTGAGACTAAGGAAAGTTAACTTGAACACCCTCCAGTGGCTGGCTCTGGAGAACAACAGATGTATTTTCATCCTGAACTCTTATTTCACTGTGGATATTTCTGAATGACAGAAAATTTTAGACTTATACACCAGATTACAATCATATAAATTGTGGTAAAAATCCAACTTAAAAAAAATGAAAACAAACTATAATTCACTACTTAAATTACCTCTGTTTCCAAAACTCTTAACTCAAAATTCCTCTATCAAAGTTTTAGGTACTATTTGAATAACAGAATTGTTATTTTCTTTTCTAATTTGTTGCCATAATCAAGCAATATTCAGAAAGTAAGAATGGGAGGAAGGAAATTAGTCAAAATGCAAATAGTGAATCTTTACAAGAGAAAAATACAGCTAAATTTTAAAAATATGTATCTATAAAACCACTTAACATTTTTTTGGTCCTCATTCAAGGGTAATCTAAGTTGATGAACATATATGGAGAGTATAATTCCCCATACATTAGGTTTACTCAGTCATATAAGTATACACTGAGGGAAAATATGATTGGCTACAATAAAAAAAAATACTTTTTACTAAAATTTATGCTATTTAGAATAGAATTACATATTCATGTTAATGTTTTAAATATAAATCATTAAATCCTGGTTATGAACCTCTAGAAAACAAAATTGGTGTTAAAAAACACAAGTAACAAAGAATGGAAATGAAAGAAAAACACCAAAAAAAGTCTATATTTAACTGGCTGCTCAGTCATTAGAAAGGTGCCCCATAACTGCCATATGTTACTCAAATATGTTATCACACCTACAATTTCATCATATGTCTCCCAAGAAATTAATTAGCTCTAACTTTTTCAACTTTGACAAAAATGTCTGCATCAGTCAGATTACTAGCTGTTGCAAACATTTAAAAATTCAAAGCTTTCTTCAGCTTATATTTAACCTTTTAATTACTATTAATCATTTAGCAACATTTAGAACAGCATTCATTAGACAGATGTCTAATTCTAGCTTTGAATAACAAAGTTATTTACACATAAACTACTAAGCATATTTGCTTAGTAATTAAAAAATAAAATTAATCTAAGGTCTAAAAATTTATTAATATAATTTGATACCTGCATTTAGGTTAAAGAAGAAAGTACCTAAAATTTTCATTTTCTCTAAAAGTCTAAAAAAGTCATAAGAAATTGAGATCATATGACTTACAATAGCAAATAAATTACATGATTATAAAACTTAGATAAATTACAAAAAAGAAACCTAAGAGGACATGTTCATTTTAAAAAGAGTTTACAAGCTATCAGCAGTAAAAACAAAAGTAACTAAGAAGAGCATTTTCATAAATATTCTCTTTACTAAACTTTTTAAAAGGTAAAAAAAAACAACAAAAAAAACTATTCCTGTTTGATTTTGAATTACCAGCCTGAGTTACCCTCAACCAGGTAAACCAGCTTCTATCTCTACCATTTTTATTTCAACTCCTGTGTTAAGGCTACCAAGAATGGCCTAAGTATTCATTCAACAAATATTCTTTAAGCAATGAACAGAACAGGAAAAAATCCTGTTCTCACAGAGCTTACATTTTAATGGGAATGAAAGAGAAAATGACCTAATAAATACAGTACATTAGTGCTAAGTGCTAATGTCTCCTGATTCCATTGCTAACCAAAAGAAAGCCAAGCAAACCACAAACAACAAAAGCTTGCAAGGGCTTCAGGAAAGCCACGTGGACCACCACTGAATTCTCCTTTCAGTTATCTCAGCTAACAGAATAATGGAGGATCTAAAAACAATCTCTGTCTAGTAAGGAATTAGATTTTAATTCCAAAGTGACTACTTGGGGTGAAGCAAATGTTTAAGTTAATCAGAATGAGGGCGGCATCAGGAACAGACTGGCAGCCACCAGTCTTCTGTGTGCTAAGGAAAAGGGCAACAGTGATTTTTGAGTTGAAAAACACCTTTGAGATATCAGATGTCCTCTAGGAATCTTTCCTTGACCTCCTCAAGGAGACTTAAGCTTTTCTTCCTCTTTATTTCTAAATTCCATAAAAAGCAGGCATGATGTGCTTATTTACCTTTATATTCCCAGAACCTATCTTAGATCTGGCACAGGAGTCTGACTGAACTTTTCATTAATAAAAGTACTATTTAGAAAGATTAGTCTGATAACAATAAATCAAAGATCCAAAGTCTAAGGTTGGTTAACTATTGTGAAATTATTTGTATTATGTATAAATGCATAATACATTTGCATCAACTGGGGAGGTGGTAGAATACCCATTCAGTAAATATTCCTTAAGGTCCTACCATGTGTTATATTAAAGGTCACAAAAATGTCTAAGACTGGCATGGTCCCTAAAATCAGAGGGTACATTCCAGGAGGCGAAACCATTATAAAAATAGCAATAATAATTTCAGATTGCAATAAGTTCCATGATGGAAATGGTACATTAACAGAGACTATTGCTTTCATTAGATTCTCAAAGGGTTAAGATTACTTTATATAGAATATACCGCAAAGGAAAGATAAGACGTTAGGTAGATTTTGCAGGAATATAGGTGAAGAGATTAGGAGTTCCATTCAATTAACATTTAATGAATATTACAATGTCTCATGTATTATGTATGGTGCAAGCATGAATAAAATCCAGTCTTAGCCCTTGAAGAGCCTGAATTCTAATGAAGGAGAAACATGTAAATAGATCTTCTTGACTGTGGAAAACACTTGGGGTTTATGGGATTACAAAGAAGTTAGCTGAACTAATAGTTAGAAAGTTTCCTAAAGCAAGAAAATGCCTAGCATAGGCAATAATAATGAAAAATGCAAACAACTTACATACTTTGAAGAATTAACAGGACAAGAAAATAGCATGTGCATAGGGGACTGGAGGAAGAGAAAGACAGCGTAGTGATCAGAAGAAGAAACCTAGTGATCTGTCATTAGAGGTGAGCTGAAGGGGAATCAGTATTAATAAAAAAGAACATGGATTCAGTTTTGACTATCTGAATTTATGATGACAATGGGATATCCATGGGAACATTTTAAATATTCAACTAGAACACTAAATAAAGAACACTGAAGAGAGGTTCTTTCATTCACTAGTAACACATATTTGGGATTCACTAATACGTAGATAATGTATCACGTAGCCATGACACCAGAACTATGAATTTGTACAGAGGGCAGAAGAGCCACAAGAACAGAGTAAGGATGGGATACAGTTATATTTTGTAGGCATCAAAAGAAAGCGTGTCAGTAAAAGGGCTGAACCAAGAAAGTCAAATGTCAGGGAAGTCAAGAGACACGTGTGTTCAATGAGTGGATAGTCAATAACATTAAATGATACAGATTCTCCTAGAAGGCAAAACAGTAAAGACCACTGAACATGGAGAAGGAAATAATTACTAGCTGTAGAGTTTGATAACACCTAAGTCCTACCCTGTTTCCCCAAAAATAAGACCTAGCCCAACAATCAGCTCTAATGCATCTTTTGGAGCAAAAAATAATATAAGACCGAGTCTTATTTTACTATAAGTCTTACTTATTTTACTATAGTCTTATAGTGTTTACTATAACACTATCTTATAGTAAAATAAGACCAGATAATATAATACAATACAATACAATACAATACAATACAATACAATACAATATAATATAATATAATACCAGGTTTTATTTTACTATAAGACTGGATATAATATAATATAATATAATACCAAATCTTATATTAATTTTTGCTCCAAAAGACTCATTAGAGCTGATTGTCCTGCTAGGTCTTATTTTCGGGGAAACAGGGTAGTTAATATAATCACAACAAGGAGCATAGAGACTGTATATGAACCACATCCTCATAGCATCAATTTTATTATTTTATAAGCATACCTAGTATTTATTAGAAGAAATGAATATGTAAGTAATTTTTAAACTGCATAAAAGAGTTAACTATTCATTTCCAGTAACTCATAACTTTTCAAATAATGTTTTCATAAGAAATAAATTTCCAAGTTAACACTCAATAAGTTTTTTTTAAAAAGAATTATTTAGAAATAAATAATATAGATGAAATCATGTGATGTCTGAGATTTGCTTCCAAATAATCCAGGAGGTAAAAAACTATATAGGTGGATATATAATAAAATAAAATTGGCCATGAGTTAAAATTTTGTAAAGCAGGTATTGATTTCATGGGTGTTGATTATACTATTCTCTTACTTTTGCATGTTTGAAATTTATTAATAAAATATTTTACTACCTAAGAGCAAACAAAAATAAATATTTGAGCAAAGCAAAAATAAATATATGTATTTATCCTAACTCTGTAATAAATAATGCTTACAAGGATCTGAAATTAACCTCAAACTGTCAAAAGGAATGAAAACAGAATTTCTATAGGAAGGAAGGTTGGAAACTTAGTTTATAAAATATATAAATAGACAGAGGGGAGGAAAAAATCCTAGCATAAACAACTTCTAGAATCCAGCTCTGGTTTCATGAAATTTTAAAATTATAAAATGCCATAGACTAAAATTTAAAAATATTTAGAATCAAATCATGAAAAATAAATGCTTTGATTTCCCCTGAAGAAGCTCAGATATTTTTTCATAATAAACGTTCCAGGATAATTAAATTACTTAATGCAAAAAGTCTTTACTAACCTTGTATTGTGACAGAGAGGTAGGAGCTTATACCCTATTACAGCTGAAATTGGCTTTAAGCTTTTAATTCTAACTGATATATTCTTCCCTCTTTCCTCATTTCCATTACTGCCCATCTTTTCACCTGAATATAATTTCAACTGGACATTCAGATCTTTGTTTCAATATTACTTATTCCAACACTCTGACCCCAACTCCAAATAATTGGACAGAATGTTATACTGTATCCTCCCACAGAACCCTTTTCTATCCCTATCTTGTTAACAGTTCATTTTAGCACCATGAAGGGCCATGCTTTTTAAAAAATGTTTTATTGAGATATAATTCACGCATTATAAAAATCACCATTTTAAAGCATACAATTTGTGGGTTTTAATATATTTACAAGGTTGTACAACCATCACCACTATTTACTTGCAGACCTTTTCATCACCCCAAAAAGAAACCCTGAACCCATTAGCCATCACTCCTCATTCCCTCCTCCTCCCAGCCCCTGGCAACAAGTAAACTGCTTTCTGTCTCTACGGATTTGCTTATTCTGCACATTTCACACGAATGGAATCATACAATACGTAACCTTGTGTGTCTGGCTTCTTTCACTTAGCATTAAGGTTTTCAAGGTTCATCCATGTCACGGCAGGTAGCTAGCTGTACTCCATTCCTTTTCTGGCTGAACAATATTCCATTTTATAGACTCCTCCATATTTTGTTTATCCACCTAACAGTTATTGGACATTGGGTTATTTTCCCTTTGGGGCGCTTATGAATAATGCTACTATGAACATTAATATATGTTTTGTATAGATACATGATTTCAATTCTCCTGGGTATATACCTACATAGATATGGAACTGCTGGGTCATATGGTAACTCTATATTTAAGTTTTCTGAGGAACTGCCAAACTCTTTTCCAAAGCAGCTGCTCCATTTTGCAATCCCCCCAGCAGTGTATGAGGGTTCCAATGTCTTCATATCCTCACCAACACTTTTTATTATGTCTTTTTTATTACAGCCATCTTAATGGGTGTGATCTCTCAGATGATTTTGATTTTCATTTCTCTGATGGCTAATGATGTTGAGCACCTTTTCATGTATTGTAGGCTATTTATGTATCTTCTTTGAAGAAATGTTAATTCAGATCCTTTGCCCATTTTTATTTTGTCTTTTTATTGTTGCATTATAAAAATTCTTAATATATTCTGGGTACTAGGTCTTTATCAGATACACAACTTGCAAATATTTTCCCCCATTCTGTGTGGATCATCTTTTCACTTTCTTAATAGTGTCCTTTGACACATAAAAGTCTTTCTTAATTTTAATGAAGTCCAATTTATCAATTTTTTCATTGGTTGCTTGTGCTTTTGATGTTAAATCTAAAAAGCCAATGCCCAATCCAAGGTCACAAAGATTTATCAATTTTCTTCTAAGAGATTTATAGTTTTAGCTCGTATCCTTAGCTATTTGATTCATTTTGAGTTGTTTTTTATATAGTGTGATGTAGGGGTCCAAATTCATTCTTTTGCATGCAGGAATCCAGTTGTCCCAGCATCATTTGTTGAAGATTATTCTTCCCTGTTGAATGGTCTTGCCACCCTTGCTGAAAATCAACTGACCAGAGATGTATAGGTTTGTCTCTGGACTCTAAATTCTCTTCCATTGCTCTATCTATATGTCTCTCTTCCATGTCTCTTATTGACTGCACGTAGCACAGGGTCTGAAATGTGGGAAGCATTCGTTAAAAATTTGGTAGTTGAATAATTGCCCGTCAATATTAAAATGATAAAAGTTTTGAGCTGAGCAACCCCTTAGAGAGCATTATCCTATCCTGTTATTTAAAATGCAAGACACTGAGACCTAACAGAGGTTAACTGACTAGCTCAAAGGCAGAGAATAAATTAGTTAGAGGCAGAGGTAGGACTAGAATTTCTCTCTCCTAACTTCTGATGCAGGGCTCTTTCCATAATATAATATCATGTGGCTTCTCAAGTAAACTGAATTGCTGAACACCTGCCAAGGTGCCTGTGAGAAGCAGCATGCATATGAGACAGAAATAAGCATGTTTATAAATACTGAATCATAGAGGAACCCAAAGCCTTACCACCAAAATGGGCCCGAAAATTGTATACTATTGAATACAATGCTTTCCTCCAGACAACTGTCCTTTAACTTCATTTTAGCTCTGGAGCATAGTTAGTCACACTCTCAGTCCTTAGATGATCCTAAACAGAAGAAAACCATTTGTGTGACAGTAAATATGATAAAGCAATCAGGTACCTAGTTCCATTACCCTCCTCTGTTCATCATTTCCTGCCACCATTGTGATACCTCACGCACGATGACATGACGACATGTCGTAAAGAATGCAGAAGTAGAGCAATCGACATTAATTTGACTTTCCTGTACCCCCCAGAAATTAAGTCTGCCTGCTTCCAAAAACCAGAGAAATTTAAGAGCTGGAGAGCAGAAAAATAAAGGGAGACAAATGAGCAGCTACAGGAGAAGTCTTGTAAAACATACATACTGTAGCAGGGGGGTATTCACAAATAAATTCAAGCTTCAGCTTAACTTCCAACTTCTCTGAATCTTTCCCTGCGTCCCCCAAGCACTATTCCTCTCACAGTGCCCGCACTCTCCCTTCTCCAGACCTCCATCATTGTCATCATTGGAGTGTATTTTAATAGTTAGCTCACGTTTGTCTCCCTTCTAAACTATCATCTCACAGAGGGTAGAAACCATGTGTTTTCAGTATTGTGTTCAGTATAGACTCTAACATAGGCCTGGCACATAGGACATACTTTATAACCCTTTGTTGAATGAACATGTTCAAACTGTTTGTAATACTAAATGCATCTGTTCGAAAATGTCAATAACAAGAAATTTAATTCTTGCTGAGGTAATTCCCCAAACGTTACAGTTCACACATAACACATCAATACTAGTACCTTATTAGCAGTACAAACTTCAGCGTTGGCCAATCTACTCCAAACAAACAAACCTACCTCAGTTCTGTTCAGACAGGAATGCTGTGGCCGTCAGCCATCTCTGCTTATAAGGCACTTCTCGCCAAAAACACAACAAAAGGTTCAAGTGAGACTCACCAACCACAAGCAGCAAAGCCTAGGGAGCTGGGGAAGCATCCCTATAAAACATGTATGGAATCTTGAGGGCAAGATATTGCGTGTTCACCAGAAAGAAGTATGCGTAAAATGAAAGAATAAAACAGCTGTGAAATGCTGGTCTAGTGGTAAAGGTAAAAGTCTGGCATCTGGGAGTCCTGATTTGAAGATGTGCCTCCACTGTGACCTCTTTAGGAAGGTCACTTCATCAATCTGTGCCCCGTCAGTTCCTCTTTTGTAAGATGTGAGTAAGAATGCGGATCTCACCAGCTCCCTGTGAGGCCCAAATGATACTGTGCAGCTCAGGGGCCGAGCACAGATGCCCAGACACTAGCACGTATCAGGCCTATAACAGAGTTAATTCTCTTCTCCTTCCTGGCAACAGGTTGTAATTTATGCAGTGGAGTAAAAAAACTCTCTCCTCTAAAAATATTTCCCCCA
This sequence comes from Rhinolophus sinicus, assembly GCF_057876585.1. Taxonomy (NCBI): domain Eukaryota; kingdom Metazoa; phylum Chordata; class Mammalia; order Chiroptera; family Rhinolophidae; genus Rhinolophus; species Rhinolophus sinicus. The sequence continues at coordinate 52,613,587 of NC_142506.1, forward strand.
ACAGACATCAATATTTGAAGTTTAACCATAAGGAATTTCTGTTTGGATTTTCAAAAGCCCCACTTAAATGTAAAATAATCTGCCATTAGTGTGTCTATTTATCTTTCAAAGATAACCCATGACCCAAAAGTACTGGAGATTTCTTTTGACAGTGATAAGACAGGGGAAAAGACCTACAGAGGGTGACTACTAAATGACAAGGTTGAAGGAACAAGAAAAGAGCAGTAAGTGGGTCCTAGGGACAAACTTTTTCTACTTCATAATATTACTTACAATTAGTCTCATCTAACACATACCACCACACATAGGCACATAAAATTGATAAATTCATCAGTAAACCAGTGTACCAAATTAAGGTAATTTTTAAACTGAAAAATATAAACACCTGCCATAGATACAGACCCATAGACTTTTCTCTTTTTTATATGTAGTTCCACTCTTACAGGCTCCATTCCTTTTATGACTTCAATTTACTGCCTTTTTTCCCTTTATTTATATCATTGCTGATATACTGATTTTATTGTATAAAATCACAGCTTTGAGTTTGTATCATATAGTTATAATAAAGTTGATCTTGGACATAGAATTTTTCTTCAGAATGAAAATGTCACTTGATGATTATTTTATGTTAATATTAATTAGAGGTCATCTCCCTGTAGGTTTTCTTATTTTCTTTCTCTGAAGTTTGATTTCATTGGTTCCAGAAGGTTGTTTGTCTGCTTATCACAAGTAAAGCAGTATTTATTAAAATATTGCTATTAAAACAAGAAAGAAAAGCCCCAAACCACAATTTAATGATATACCTTTGACCATTATCACCAAAGGAAAGATGTACTCTCGGAGAACTGTTTGCTCTGTATTTCCCCAAACTCCAAACTGTCAACTGTGTCCTGAGTTGCTGTGTGAATCATAATACAGGTGGCATGATAGCTATGAACAAAATTTCCATAAAGAAAAAACTCAAAACCATGATATTGTCTTTATAGACAAAACAAATAATGAACAAAATTTCCATAAAGAAAAAACTCAAAACCATGATATTGTCTTTATAGACCTCACCATGACAGCATAATGTCCAAATTTATATTTCAAATTTTATTCCTCTTGTGGTGTAACCACTACCACTTTTTTCCCCAAGTTCCAGGCCAAATTCTCAGTAACTCACCCGCCCGCCATCTTATGAATCCTGTGTTTCCTCTCCACCTGTGGGCTCCACCAAAGAGGACTCTATAAAGTAAATGTGGAGACAATTATTGCCCAAAGTAAAAGAATTGGCGATCCTTAATAGTTCTAGAAAGACTAGAAAAATAAGTCCTTGATTCACTTACTTAGAGAGAGGAAAGCTTCAATCTGAAAGCTAGGGGGTAGGAATAGATTGCACTCCAATTTTAAAATATCAAAATATGTCAAAGATTCAAAATGCTTTAAACAGAACTTTTCAAAATCCAGCAAATCAAATTTAGTATTATGAGTATAAAGATCTAAGTGGTACTTCTGCTTTCCTGAGCTCAGAAAAAAACCTCAACCTTATCAATGAAATCAGAGAAAAGAAAATAAAGATTTGAATAAAAACAAAGAACTGCATTTTAAGGTCACATCCATATAAAGAATATTAGAGGGTCTCATCTCGTCTACTCTCCCCATAGTTATGTTACATCTGTAAACCTGACAAGTGCATCCATCTTCTCCTTAACAGAGTGAAGAAAGCCTCTCTCATTAGCCTGCCTACAACCCTGCTCCTCTTCCTCCATTTCCCTTCTTCACTAATGTTCTCACATATTCTCCATCAATGAAGAGCAACATCACCAAATCCTTTCTCATTTCTTCAGTTACTGCGTATGCAAAATGTATGCCAAGTCAAAATAACGATAATGATAATAGATAAAATAAACACAGTACTTTTTATGTTGAGGCACAGTGCTAACTACTTTCCATAATTATTTAATTCTCATAACTATAGATTCAATGTTTGTGTCTCCCAAAATTTCATGTTTAATCCCTAACCCCCCATCGTGATGGCATTTGTAGATGAAGTCTTTGGGAGGTAATTAGGTTTAGATGAGGTCACAAGGGTGAAGCCCATATGATGAGGTTAATGCCCTTGTAAGAAGAGACACCAGAGCGCTTGTTCTGTCACCCTCCACCATGTGCGCACACAATGAGAAGATGGCCGTCTGCAATCAGGAAGACAGCTCTCACCAGAACCCAACTATGGCAGAGAGAAGTCTGGCCTCACACTAAGGCCTGCAGCACAAGAGAGACGAAGCAGTTTCCCTCCCAGAAAAGGCAACACCCTTACCCACTCCGCCCCCTTCTTACCCACCCCCCACTCTCCCCAGCCCCCATCAGGCAGAGCTGGGTAGGTGGCTAGGAAGCTGTAAACGAAACAGTGGGCCAATCACCATTACTGGAAGGGGGAAGGAGCTGAGAGATCACAAATGTGGCCCCTCTGCCCCACATGCACTGGCAGAGCCCTGTAAAGCCAAAAATACAGCAGCAAAAGGAGGTACCTCTGGATTCTCACAAAATGGATTCTCCACCACCTACCACATTCCCCCACCACAATGGTGGTGCCCCATAAATGAGGTGAGCTGGTCACAGAGCACACATACCTACCATTCCAGTGGGTACTTGGCATTTTCCTTAACTGAAGCGACACCACTCACCAGGATCCCAGAGGCCCAAATGGTGCACTTAAGAGAAAACAAAAACTTGCGCTATAGCACCACCTACTGGAAAACTAAAGGAAGTACCCTACCTATTAACCTGTGGAATGGTTGAGAAGAAAACAGTACACAAGAAAAGAGATCACTACCTCAAATGTACAGACAGAGAAACAATCCATCAAATACCAAGAACAACCAAGGTAACTTGGGAGCACAGAAAGAAAATGAAAAGTTTCCAGAAACCAAACTCAGTCATGGAAGACTGCGATTTAAATGACAGAGAATTCAAGATTGCAATTATGAAGAAACTCAAGAAATAAAATTAATTATCAGTAGGAGTACTTTACCAAAGAGACTAAAACTATAAAAAAGAACCAAACTGAAATTCTGTAGCTGAAGAATACAATAAATGAAATGAGGAATGCATTAGCGACCACTGGAAATAGAGCAGGCCATATGGAAGAGAGAATTAGCCAACTCAAAGATAAAGACCTAGAAATGACCCAGGAGGAAGAAAGGAGAGAACCAGAATTTAAAAAGAGAGAGAGAACTCTATGAGAACGGTCTGACTACATTAGAAAGAACAGTCTAAGAAACATAGGCATACCAGAAGAAGCAGAAAGGCAGAAGGGCACTGAGAGCCTACTCGAAGAAATAATGAATGAAAACTTGCCAGGCCTCTGGAAAGAACCGAACTTTAGAATACAGGAAGCTAACAGAACCTAATTACATCAATGAGAAAAGACCCGTCCCCAAGACACGTTTTATTCAAACTTCCAAAAAAAGAATTCTCAATGCAGCCAGGGGAAAAAAGACTAACCTATAAAGGAAACCCCACTAGATAATTATCAGATTTGTCAGTAGAAACATTGTAAGACAAGAAGAGAGTGGAGAAATATTCAAAATATTGAAAGAGAGGAACCACCAGCCAAGGATAACATATCCAGTAAGTTACCCTTTAAATAGAAGGAGAAACAAAGGCTTTCCCACACAAACAAAAGCTGAGAGAATTTACCACCACAAAACCTGCATTACAAGAAATGTTGAAAGGAGCTCTTCTACCAAGAACAAAGAGACAAAAGCATACAAAACTTGGAGTAAGGTGATTAGCAGAAGCAAGAAACTGCAAATCTACTTCAGAATAGGTTATTAAACAATTATAACATAAAGATTAAAGAGGAAAGGAGACATTAAAGATAACCATCTACTGCAACTTGGTAACAAATGCACAACATATAAAGGGATAATTTGTGACAACAAAATCATAAAAGGGGAGAAGAAAAAGGACTGAATGGATACATGTGAATGAAAATAGGTGGCAATCAGAAAAAAAGAACTATTGTATATGTGACACATTTTACACAAACCTAAGGTAATCACAAAACAAAAATCCAGAGCTAAGACTCAAAACATAAAAAAGAAGGAACAGGAAATAAATCACAGAGAATCACCAAACTAAAGTAGCAGACAGAATTACAAGGAGAAAGAAACAATAGAAACATCGAGCAAGTCCTCTTTACTATTGACATAGTAAATCCTCCTCATCAATAATCACCCTAAATGTAAATGGACTGAACTCTCGAATCAAAAGGCACAGAGTAGCAGGATGAATTTTAAAAACAGATCCAACTATATGTTGCCTGCAGGAGACTTATCTCAGGGGCAAAGACAAACACAGGCTCTAAAGCAAATGGGGTAGAATATGATACTTCAAGCAAATGACATCCAGAGAACAGTGGGTGTAGCAGTACTTAGACAAAATAGATTTCAAGATAAAAAGTAACGAGACAAAGATGGACATTTTATAATGACAAAAGGAAGAATTCATCAGGAAGCCATAATATATATATATATATATATATATATACACACACACCCAACCTGACAGCACAAAAGTATGTAAAACAAATACTAAGCCCTAAAGGGAGAACCTGACAAAAACACAATGATAGTAGGGCACCTGAATACCCCATGGACAGCAATGGAGGGGACACCAGATGTAAAGTCAATAAGGAAGTATCAACCTTAAATGACACATTAGACCAAATGGACTTCGATATTTTAGAACTTTCCGTCCCAAAACAAGAGTCTACACATTCTTCTCAAGTACACATGGAACATTCTCCAGGATAGACCATAGGTTGGGGCACAAAACTAGTCTCAAATTTAAGAAGACCGAAATCGTATCAAACATATTTTTCGACCACAATGTTATGAAACTGAAAAGTACAAGAAGAAAACTGGAAAAACCTCAAATATGTGGAAATTAAATAACATACTACTGAAAAACTACTGGGTCAAAGAAGATATGAAAGAAACCAAAATATACATAGAGACAAATGAAAATGAAAATACAACATTCCAAATTTCAGGGGATGCAGCAAAAGCAGTACCAAGAGGGAAGTTTATAGCACTGCAGGCCTACCTCAAGAAACAAGAAAAATCTCAAGCAATCTAACATTGCACCTTAAAGAACTAGAAAGAGAACAAATGAAGCCCATAGTCAGTAGAAGGAAGGAAATAATAAAAATCAGAGTGGAAATAAATAAAATAGAGAACAAAAGGAAAATAGAAATAATTACTAAAACAAGGAGCTGATTCATTGAAAAGACAAACTGACAAACCCCTGGCTACACTCACTAAGGAAAAAAGAGAAGAGACTCAAACAAGATCAGATATGAGAAAGGAAAAGGTACAATGGACACCACAGAAATACAAAGGAATATACCAAATTACTATGAAAGGCTATATGCCATCAAATTCGATTATCTATAAGAAATGGACAAGCTCTTAGAAATATACAACAATCTTAGAATGAACCACGAAGAACTGGAAAACTTATATAGACCTATCATTGGAAAGAAAAATGAAACAGTAACCATCCCCAACCCCCTAAAAAAAAAGAAAGTCCAGGACTTCACTGGTGAATTCATTAAACATTCAAAAAAGACTTAATATCAATTCTTCTCAACCTTTTCCAAAAAATTGAGGAGGGAATATTATACTTCCCAACTCATTTGACAAGGCTAACGTTATCCTGATACCAAAATCAGGCATGGACAACACACACGAAAAAGGAAATTAAAAGCTAGTATCTCTGATGAATATAGATGTAAAAATCCTAAACAAAATTATGAGCAAATTGAATACAACAATACATTAAAATGATCACAAATTACAATCAATTGGGGTTCATTTCTGGGATGCAAGGATAGCTCAACATCCACAAATCAACCAATTTGATACACCACATTAATAAAATGAAAAAAAAATCATATGATCATCCCAATAGATGCATAAAAAGTAATTAACAACAAAAAACATCCATTTATGATTTAAAAACAGTCAATAAAATGAGTATAGAAGGAAAGTACTTCAACCGAATAAAGGCCATATATGAGAAATCCTCAGCTAATACCATCTCAATAGTGGAAAAGTGAAAACTTTTTCTCTAAGAACAGGACTAGCAAGGATGTCCATTCTCGCTACATAGTACCAGAACCTTAGCCAGAGCAATCAAGCAAGGGGGAAAAAAAGGCATCCAAATTGGGAATGAAGTAAAACTGTCACTATTTGCAGATGACATGATACTATCCATAGAAAACCCCAAAGACTCCACTAAAAGACTATTAGAAACAATAAACAAAGACAGTAAAATTGCAAGATAAAAAAATCAATATACAAAATATATTGTGTGTTTCTATATACTAACAATGAAATATCACAAAGAGAAATGAAGAAAACAATCCTATTTACAATTACAAAAAGGATAAAATACCTAGGAATAAACTTATCAACAAAGGAGGTGAAGGACCTATACATTGAAAATTACAAGACATTGTTTAAAGAAATTGAAGATGACACAAAGAAATGGAAATATATTCAGAGTTCTTGGATTGGAAGAATTAACATTGTTAAAATGGCCAGATTACATAAAGCAATATACAGATTTAATGCAATCCCCATCAACACCCCAATGGCATTTTTCACAGAAATAGAACAAAAAATCCTCAAGTTAGTATGAACCCACAAAAGACCACAAATAACCAAAGCAATCCTCAGAAAAAATGACAAAGCCAGAGGTATCATACTCCTCCCTGATTTCAAACCATACTACAAAGCTACAACAATCAAAACAGTATAGTACTGGCAAACAAACACACACACAGATTAATGGAACATAATTGAGAGCCTAGATATAAACCCACACATATATGGGCAACTAATTTTTGATAAAGGAGCCAAAAACATACAATGGAAATAGGAAAGACTCTTCAATAAATGGTGCTGGGAAAACTTTGTAAAAGAATGAAACTAGACTGCATTCTGACGCCATACATAAAAGTTAACTCAAATGGATTAAGACTTGAACATGCGCACAAGACCTGAAATAGTAAGATACACAGAAGAAACTTAAGGACCTTGGTCTCAGTGGGGTTTTAGTGAACTTGATCACAAAGGCAAGGGACATAATAGAAAAAAATAAATGAACGGGATTACATCAAACTGAAAACCTTCTACACAGAAAAAAACACAAAAAAAAAACCGTCAACAAAACAGAGGCAACCAACCGAATGGGAGAAGATATTTACAAATGATTTACCTCTGATAAGGGGCTAATATCGAAAACATATAAAGAACTCATACAACTCAATAACAACAAAAACAACCTGATTAAAAAATGGGCAACAGACCTGAATAGACAATTTTCCAAGGAAGATATATAGATGGCTAATAGATATATGAAAAGATTTTCAACATCACTAGTTATAAGGGAAATGCAAATCAAAGCCACAATGAGATATCACCTCACACTTGTTAGAATCGCTATTATCAATAAGACAAAAAATAAGTGTTGGAGAGGATACAGAGAAAAGGGAACACTTGTACACTGCTGATTGTCATGTAGATTGGTTTAGCCGTTATGGAAAATAACATGGAGGTTCTTCAAAAAATTAAGAATAGAGCTACCATATGACTGAGCAACCCATCTTCTGGGTATCTACCCGACAAATCTGAAAACATGGACTCATAAAGATCTATCTACTCCTTTATTCATTGCAACATTATCCACAATAGCCAAGACATGGAAACAACCCAAGTGTCTTTCAACAGATGACTGGATAAAGAGGTAGTACATATATACAATGGAATATTACTAGGCCATAAAAAGGATGAAATATTGCTATTTGCAACAACATGAACAGATCTTGAGAGTATTATGCAAAGTGAAATAAGTCAGATGGAAAGGACAAGAACCTTATGATTTCACTCATATGTGGGATATAAAATAAAAAACGAACAAACCAAACAAACAAACAAATAGATAAAACCTAATACATACAGAAAACAGAATAGTAGTTACCAGAAGGGAAGGGGGCAGGGAGAGAGGATGAAGAGAGTAAAAGGGGTCAAGTATATAGTGACAGAAGAATACTAGACTTTAAGTTCTAAGCACACAATAGAGTATATAGACATCATATTATAAAGTTGTACACCTGACTTTATATTTATCTAATGTTATTAACCAGTGCCACCCCAATAAATTTAATTGTTTTAAAAAGTCACACTGGGTACTCCTTATAAACTGCTAATATTCTGTTTCTTAAGCTAGGCTATTTGTACATGTGTACTTGCTTTATGATTATCCTTTAATATGGTCACATATGTTGAGATAACTTTTTGTATGTATATCTCACAATAAAAACATAAACTCACACTAGAAAAATAGATATATACAAAACTTGAATCATTACAGCAGTACAGTATTCATGCAAAAATCGAACGGATCAGAATAGCATAAAAAGAATACAGTAATGAAGAATATAGGTAATTAAGAATAAAAGAAATATAATACTGTTCTCCACTATAAGAAACCAGAACTTCCTAAAGAAATGGCTGATTCTAGAGCTAGGAAAGGGAAACTAGATGATGAGCCCAGAGTATCTTACTGTGTCAGAATGTAAAAAAAGTCTTCACGTTCAATATTATTTTACATTAGTTTCAGGTATACAACACAGTGGTCAGACATTTATATAATTTACAAGGTGAGCCCTCTGATTAGTCTATTACCCACCTGATACCGTACATGGTTATTCTCTGTATCTACAAGTGTATCATAGTTTGTTTTCTGTATCTATGAGTTTATTTGTTTTGTTTGTTCATTTATTTTGTTCTTTAGATTCCACACATAAGTGAGATCACTGAATGTCAACTGTAAATTTAAAAACTTTTTTTTTTTTAAACTGACAATCTGATGCCTTGGGAACTGAGTCCTACAGTTAAATTCTCCAGCCCTCATTTTGAAGATTTATGCTATCATGTCATTAAAATGTATCCCGCAGCATCAAAAGAAAAAAAAGTCTTCACAAATTGATGGGAACATATCAAAAGAATACAGAAGCTAGCTTGAAGGAGCTTCCATGGGCCAAATCTAAAATAATTTGAGCATTTCAAAATTAACGATGATAAAAGATTTAATCCATTGAATAAAATAAAATTGATGAGGGAGAAATTTTGTCTTTATAGTATTAATAAAAAGTCAATTAAAATGAAAAAGGAACAACGGAATTAGAAAATCACAATGAATCATTAATTATTGATTCAAACAAGAACCATAAATGGATGCTGAAATTGGGGGGCCAAAGTCTGAGGAGTAATTAGGTATTTACAGTGACCAAGTATCACACCACAAGATTTTTATTAATTACAAAGGGAAAAGCAATAACTTTACAACGGAGAAGAAACTTGACAGACACCACTGTAACCAGTAATCAGAGGTAACATCACTAAGATTGGGACAAGTCAACATTATGTGCCTCCTGATTAAAGGAGACTAAAGAGACATGACAAGTGACGTCTTGGGTGCATGATGAGACACCAGGATGCTGAATAATGAGACCTGCATGATGACCCAAGAATATTTTGAAAAGAAAGGGCTATAATGGTTATTGGCAGTATCTGGATCGTAGTATTGTATCAATGCTAATGTCTTGATTTTGATAACTATACTTTAATTATGTAGATAATATCCTTTTTTGAGGAAACATACACTTAAGTATGTAAGGGTAAAAGCGGTGTTATATCTCAAATTTACTCCCGAATGTTTCCAAAAAATTTATATTTAAAGATAAATATACTGAAGTATGTTTAAAATGCCTCCATATAAATATGTATTTTAAAATCATATAGAGAAGGACAAAGCAAGAAGACAGAGGAAAGGAGCGAGATAAAAAAGAAAGATAATGCAAATGTAGAAAAACATTAACATTTGAGGAATGGGCATATGGACTTCTTTGTAATTCCTGTAACTTTTCTGTGGGTCTGAAATAATGTCAAGATGAAAACTTCTAGGACATCTGAGATTAGAAACCAGACTGACGCCGACTCCAGCCTGCATTCTGAAACACTCCATTCAATGAATCCTTCCATTGACTGAAAAATGTAAGGCGTAAAATTTTATCTATCTATAGATTACTGTTTTAAAAAATAAAAATAAATTTATGCCTAGGAAAAAACAAACACTATGGGGAACTACATACGGTATACCAAAAAAAGACAAACCATTTTTTTAATTGCAAAGTAGATCATGATTTTGAAAAAAATCCAAATAATGTAGAATTAAAGTCTCCTCTCTTAGATACCTCCACATTCCTGGGCAACTACTCTGAAATCTATATAGACTTCTAAAATATTACATACAAACAAATAAAGATATACATATAATTTTCTTTATAAACATAGTATCGCATTATAGAAACCATTCTTCCACTTTACATTTTTTATTCAACATGAAGCCGTAGACATTCTTTCATATCATTAATAGAACAATCTTTTTTTAGATTGTTTGCTCAGAATTCCACAATATGGATGCACTTATGTAACTATTCCTCTTTTGGTGGTACTTAAGATTGTCTCCAACTTTTTTCTTTTTATACACAATACTGTACAAGTGGGGAGATTGCTGCTTCGTTTTTTGTTTTATTTCATTTTTTCTAATCTTTCCATTTGTTCTTTGCTATTTGTACATCCTCCTCTGTCAAATGCCTGTTTATATTCTTTGCTCATTTTTCTATTAGGATGTTTATCTTGTTCTTAATGATTTATGGAAGCACACTGTATAAGGACGTTAATCCTATTTTTTTCCAAACATATTGACACCTTTGTTACAGAGAAGATTTAATTTTTACAAAATCAAATCTAGTATGTAGGATTCCTAATGCTACGATAATAGTGATGTTTAGATAATGGGGTTATGGATGCTTTTCCTAAGTTTTATTTTTAACTTATCTGTATTTCACAAATCTTTATGAGCACCTATTACTTTTTTTAATTTTGAAAAGGTCGTATTTTTATATTCCTTAAAATAAGCAAAATCTCAACAGGACTTTTCATGGAACCTGGAAAACTGATTCTAAAAATCAAATGAATTTAACAATTCCTTTTTTAGTGGCTGCTTGGACACAAGAAAAGCCAGACCAACCATGAAGAACAAAGAGTTTGAGACTTGCCTTAGAGACATCAATACTTGTTATAAAGTGGTATTGACATAGGAATAGAAAAATAGACTTAAAAGAGAAGTAGGGAGAACCCAAAAACAAACCCACATATAAATAGAACAATCATAATGGATTATTCAATAAATGAGATTAGGAGAATAATTATGCCCTTGGCAGAATACCGTAATTTAGATCCTTCTAAGTAGTTATGGGAGGGGCGTAAGTCCCTTCTGAGTCTGCAGGGTCCAAACTGTCTTCAGCTCAAAAAAACTCACAGCCCAAACTGGCACATCTTGGGGAGGCCTGTTCTGAACCCCTTCATAATAATATATCCCAGAAAAAATTTCACACAAACACATGAAACATGTACAAAAAAATTCATTGCACCACTGTTTGTAATAGGGATAAAATTAGTAACCACTTAAAGACCCTCAACAGAACATGTAAAAACCACACAGCAGTGAAAATGAAGAAATCAGAACTCCATGTATTTATATAAATACATCCTAAAAACGTAATGCCCAAAAAAAAGTTGCAGAAGAGATGTGTAGTATGGTATCACTTATATAATTTGAAAACATACTAGTTCTATTATTTATACATAAAAATGTTAAAATATAAGGACACAAGAATGCTAAAACACTGAAGTAGGTATACCTCTGGATAAGTAAGGTAAAAGGAAAGGGCGTAATATTAGGAAGGAATGCATAAACTTTAAGTGTATTTATAATGCCTAATTAATAAAAGGATAATAAAATATAACAAAGCTAGGAGATGCATACTTGAGTTCTCATTTTATTATTCTCTATACTTTTTCTATTTGTTTAAATATTCTAAAACAGAATAGTTTTAAATAAAACATAATGGCAAATAATAGACTTAAGCAGTATTTGCAGCAGAAGGGATCAAAAGAGAGTCTATACAAACTGATAAGACAACCCAGCAGCACATTCAGTGAATACACAAATTACATGCAAAAAAAAAATAACAAACTAAGAAATTGTACTAGCAAATAAATAAATAGTAACAATGTACAAACTCCAGCTCATGAATCAGTTTTCAGCCAACACATATCCACTGAGTCCCAGCACTATTCCAGGCTCTGGGGATACACCAGTGAACACTTACACCCTAAAAAGTGGAGGCAGTCAATAAAAATATGGACAAACAAAAAGCCGGATATCAAAATGTTATGAAAATGAAACAGGCGATGGTTGAGTTGAGAGAGAAAGAAAAGGATACTTCAGATTGGGGGGGTCAAAGACTGACACCTATCCTGAGAAGTAAATAATGTCAAATCCTTCGAAAAGCTAAGGAAAGAGTGTAATAGGCAAGTGCACAGGCCTGACATGAGAACAAACATAACCCATCTGAGGAATAAAAAGATAAATCTATCCGGACTGCACTGAGTTAGGGGGTGAGTCTACACGATGAGGTTAAAGAGGCAGATGAGGAAATCCAGGGGGAAATCCAGGTTTTAATGGAGCTTGAAGCTTACGCAATTGAGGGTAGGGCTCTCTTCAGAAAAGAAATACAAAACTATGAAAACAAAATTCGGTCCTAAATTGAATATTTATTTACTATGAGAAAGGAAACTATATCAAATTACAAATTTTTAAGAGTTGTCAACCGCATCAAAAAATTCTAAATAACATATTTTTAATAATTAACTCCATGGCACCCTTTTATAATAATTTTCCTACATATGTTGACCTTACTACTTAAATGCCTCTTCATATGACAATGATTTTGTAATTGCATTTTCTACAGGAAGACCAGGGAGAAGTCTTTTATCTAGAGAGTGAAATTTTGTTTTTTATTACTAATAGTTTAGAAAAGTTTCTTTCAGCTTTACAACTATTGGTAGTGTCATGCAAATACTTCAAAATGTCGAATTTGTGAAAAACTCTTTTACGTATCTTTCACATATGACCTGTAAGATTAGAAAAATGTTCAACAAACTTGCAAATGGTCAATCTTGGTTTCTGCTCCATTAGCCACATTCTCCCAGGGCTGGCTGGCTGCCACAATACAAGTTCATGTCACCATCCAGCCTCTAGCCCTGCACCTTCATGTGAGATGCCAGCTTGGAGGCCTTCTTACCCTGGGTCAGGGGCTGTACCCGGAACACACTGAGAAATGCACTGACCTAAGGTTATCTCCTAGCTCTGCTTCAAAAAGGGTATTCAGCACAAAGTAGACCAAAATTACGCTTTCATCTCCTGAAAATTTGTTTCCTCTTTCTCCCCATCTCTGGATTTAAAATGCCAGGATATACAAATCCAGGCATCCCATTGATCCAATGATCCAGTGATCTCCACTTGAAAGGAAAAGTAATCATTCCTCAACTTACAACTTGCTCATTGAAGAGTCTCACAGCTGTATTGATGTAATAAAGGACGACAAGCTTCAAAAGCAGCGTGCTCAGTTACTGAGTGTCCTTCTACAGCTAGTTGAGGAACGGAGGCACTGTTCCCAGCCGTGGAGCCCCAATCTCACAGCCTGGCCTTCCCATCACTTCAGAGAGACCTCCAATATTCTTAACAAATTCCCCTTCTGCTAGTGACTTAGTTTTTACATACAGTTAAGAACTCTGAGCTGACAGATAAGTAAACCAGTCACTCATGACCCTGAAGTTATTCACAGCATCTGAAGGTAACACAGCACTAACGATGAGAAGCTGTTGAACCCGAAATGCTGGAAGGTGACAGCGCTGCTCAACTGTGCCACTCACCTGCAGATCTCCTCTTCTGCCCTTCCATCCACGCCTGGGGGGAGAGGTGTCATGCAAGGGGCAGAGTGGCTTCTCACCAAACAAAGTATGCCTGCTACTGAAATGCTAAAGAAACAGAGGCTGCAAAGAAATTAAGGCAAAAAAACAGGGGTGGGGTGGGGTGGGGGAGGTCCATAGAAGAACTGATTTCAGGAGAACATAATGTAACAGAATCTATAAATTTAGGAGTGAGAGACAGAATAACAGCACTGTAGGATTAGGTTAAACTGGGAAACGCTGGTCCCAGAGAGCCTGATGTGGAAGGACTGGCAGCCACCACCTCACCCGTAAGTAAGGTCTTTGAGGATGAATGATGGAGACGGTGACAAGATGATTTACATGGTTCAAATCCAATTACACACTACAGAAACTTTAACCCAACTAAAATAACATTTAACTAAGATGCTAAAACAACTGAAAAAATTCTGATCTAGAAAAAATATCTGCTAAAATCTACAGTTTCAGAAATAAACATTCCAAACCCACAGAGTTGCTTTTTTTGGTGTTTTTTTTTTTTGTTTTTTTTAATTTTTTATAATAGTTTATTTGAGCCAAAACTGACAATAACTGCTGGGAAGCAATTTAAAACACATTTGTAAAATCTCAAATGCTTCCGTTTTTTTGTTTTTTGTTTTAAATCAACTAGATCTACAAGGTTTGCTAAGGAAAACTAGTGTCCAGCCCCTCTTTTCAACATTTCCTTTCACAAAAAAACTTTTAGTTGTTTTGAAATTTACCTTGATCTCTCTAAGTGATATAACATGTTTTTATTATTGCTTCTCAAATGGTCAGTTGGAGGTATTATCTAGTGATTGCCTACTGATGAAGTTTAAGATTTAGCTGTTTCCTAGTCCTGCCACCCTCCACACTTGCCACCCCCATTCTCAATACTTTGGTTAGGTCAATATTTAAGGCTTAAATAATTATGACTGCATAGCGCTGAGCCAAGCAGTAAACAATAATTACCATTTTTTTCCTACAAAACATTTGTCTTCCTTGGAATTCGTAATTGTCTAGTTTCTGGTTGACATGGTTTCCTACATAGTTATCCTTATATTCTTATCTACTATGCATTTATCCTTGATTAACCCCCGACTCTCCAGTCTGACAAATCTCTTTGAATATATTCATTCACATCAGATTTCTATCAATTTCATCTTCTTGAAAAAGTCTCTCCCTGTCTTGTCTTGCTCCCACTAGACTGGTTGCCCTGGGCCAGCTGTACAGCTCCCATCCCGGGTATTCCTTTCACGCTCTGCTGGGTCTGAACCCCTTTTCTTCTCTACAAGGTCCTCCTCTTTCTTGATATATTCCCTCATTTTGATGGAGTACATTCCTTAGCTTTCTGAGGGCTTGTGGGAGATGAATTTTTTTTAGACATTGTCTCTCCGAAAATACCTTTATTTTATCCTCAAACTTGATTAACAGTATAGTTAGACAGGTTTAGATATCATTTTTCTTTAGAATTTTAAAGGCACTGCTGCTCCATTGTCTTCCTGCTTCTACTATTGTTAAAGAGTCCTAAAGGCATCGATTACTGACCCTTTGTATGTGGGTCTAGTTCTTAAACTTCACATGTGCCTTATTGTGGGTCTGTCATCAACCACTGTACAGAGCATTTGACGGGCCCTTTCAATCTGAAAAAAGTCTTGTCCTTCAGTTCTACAATACTTCCTTGATTTATTTCATTAATGACTTTTATCACCTCTGTTTCTTCTGGTTTCTTTCTGAAAGTCTGTAATTCTGATTTGGAAAATTTCTGGACCAATCTTCTAATTTTCCTAACTTTTTGTCTCCTATTCTCTACTTTCTTCTACTCTACTCTACCTCCTGGGAGATTTCCATACTTTATCTTCTAACCTCTCCAAAAATATTATTCATTCTTCTTTTCAAAATATGTTTATGAAATACTCAGTTTGGCAAAAATGTAATTTGGTATAGTATCATTTGTTGAGTTCCTTTGATAGTTCTCACCATAATACTATTAACTAAAGAAAAGGAGTTATGACACAAGGAATTCCTTAAACTAGCCATGTTTAAATTCATTTAACATATATTCGATAAGCACCTATGCAACCAGATACAAGATATGCCAATAAGGACGATCATGACAGCTGAAATGTATTAAGAAGTACATGCCAAGTACTTTCCCTGCGTTATTAGTTAAATCTCACAGATGAATAGATCAGTGACTTGTCCAAAATCATACAGCTGGTAAGTGACACAGCCAGAATGAAAAGCCAGGTTTGTCTGACTTCAGGGTTCAAGCTTTTGGGCACTTGGACAAACTGCCCTGTGTTCACAAAAGCCTCTTCTTCGCAGGCACCTGCTTCTACTCTCCCTGCAGTCATACCGGGCATCTGACTGAGCACTAGCTAGTGACACACGAGAAATGAGTGCCACTTGCAGGCGTGGCCCACTAGAAGCCTCCACGGTCATCTTTCCCTGTGATTTCCCCTGTGCTTCATGCAGATGGAGCACAGGTTGGACCATGTGCTCAAGACGGTGGAGAGAAGGAGCCTGCAAATCAGAAACACTGTACTTGTTTGGACTTGACTGAGCAACAGACAAAGCTCAAATTATATTAATGCACTGAGATTTGGAGGTTTACCTGTTTCAGCAAACTCTGTACCATCTTGCCTCAAGAAACTCAGAGTTTAGAGCCCACATGCCAGGTATATTAATATCTATTATAATACGTATGAACACCACCAAAATAGTACAAAGTTATATTTTTTTTTTTACAGAGAAAAGTGATGTGTTCAAAGAAAAAACATGGCATTCTCAGCTGGAGAGATCATGGAGGTATCAGCATTTCATGTGAATTTTGGTTATGAGCTTAGGTATTAAATATG